>NC_051179.1:81235300-81293623 GCF_013339695.2 Rhipicephalus sanguineus | reverse complement strand
AAGGAATAATCATCAGCCACCGTGTGAATCGGGAATCGGACAGTGGGAGAAATATAGTGTATTTAGGGATGTTTTCTTTAGGCGTGCTTTTATTGTCATTAGTAACGTGACCCTCAAAAGCGTTAGGTTAGCATTCTGGGACATTGCTTATCATCTTTCAAGAAATAGATAACATAGATTTGCTTAAAAATGAAATTTCTGCAGCATGACATGTATTTGTGTCAATTGGTTGCCCCATTTTTATCCTTTATGCGTTCACCTAATTTGACAAGCCGTACTTTCAGCTGAATTTTCAATTGCTTTTGCACTATATGGGCGTCCGTGTATTGAAGTCCACCTCTCATCGCATAATAATAGCTTGTGAAGAACGACGCTTGTCTTGACTTAGCCATTATCAGAGCTCTTCCTCCCTCCTCAAAGGGCAAGGTGCTGCTGGCACACCTGGTTCGGCTTTCTTAACCTTTTTTTTTTTGAATGCTGAAGTTTTTTGCAACGTATACTGCAGGTAGCAACAGCAGTGCTCGACAAACATGGAGTGCTGACCATGCAGTCAGAAGGTGGCTGAGCAAGTATGCTATAGGAGGTGCTTATTCGTCAGAGAAATAAGCATCTGTAGCCAACGTAAAGGTAATGTACAAAGTTCCATTTAATGAAGAAGAATCTTGTTTTAAGCTAGTCATGTCGAAGGGAAACAATGAGCGCTAGATAAATGAGATGGAATGCAGAGTAACAATGTTATGTATCAGCAACCAACTTAAGTTATTCATGCAAAGGGTTATTTCCAACTGGTCATTTAGGAGGAAGAGCCCACAGTTTCACGAACGGGCATACCTGGTAGCCGTTGCACAACCTGTTACTGTGTTTTCGCACTCATTATATGTGCCACTTACTCTTGTGACGTCCACCAAGGTGGAAATTACTTCCATAAACAGCAGCGAGAAGGCTCTTGCTAGCCAGTTCAATTAAGACAGCGTTACGTAGCTTTTAGTTACAGTAAACCAGCTAAGCTGTAGAAGAGCGTACTCATGTTTGTCACCATGGACAGTGCATTTTGCCTGGGGAACATGGCTTAGTTTTGCAAAGGAAAATGTTGCTTTTGTCAAAACCGTGGTACTGGGAAATGGCATTGTGCAAAAATATAAGGTTTATGATTCTTGCAGCACGCATTGGTACAGGGATGTTAGCGTTTTCATAAATGCATGCATGGTGCTTGAAGAATATAGCGGCCCACTTTAAAAATTTAAACTTCTGATTTCAGTATCTGGGACAGACTTTTACTGTATACGATTTGTTTCGGAAAGCTTCAACCTATCTTGCAATTCTTCAAGACCAATACTGAATTTGCTGTGTACATTGGCTGCACATTCTCATCACTTGTGCTAAACAACAGGCTTGAGTGATGTGTGAATTCCTGTCAATCAATTTTATTGATTACTCCGGGACGATCTACTCTGCTTTCCCACAGTTATTGGGTGCTTTGTGTGCATGTGCTATGCATGCTAGAAATGAAACACAGGGAATGCAGCTGCAGCATCAACGAGTACAATGCCCAAGGCTATTATGAGGTGCGAAATGTTGCCACTGCTAGAATTTACATTATGTGTGCATGGTACAGTGATTGTGTAATTTAGCACTTTCCAGCTACTTACGCAGTTGGAGCAGATGTCGATCATGTTTATTGTGGTATGGCACGGCCACCAAGTTCGTGCATTCTGTACCAGGAAACCTGACACGAAGCAACGTATTGCTGTGATGGCAGCTAAGTGAGAACGAATGAGTTTGTCTTCTCTGTACATTTGTCAATATCATTACACAGGCTTGTTAGTGCATTCAAGCGGCTTTAGCAATGCACTTGCAGCTACAGAGCCAGTAAAGGCAGCCAATTTCATCATCAGAGTTCACTCTGGCAAATCCCACTTTTCTATAAAGGGCATTGTTTGTGATAGCTTAAGGTCAAAACTTGCTCAATTAAACACTTCTTGGTGTCTGACATTACATGAATATGATAATGTTATATCTCATGTGAAATTATGCCATTGTTTTTTTTTTTCATATTCTTACTTTGCATACACACTGTACGACTGCACCCTCCCCAACCGAATCTTACTAGTGCTACATTCTGTTATGGGTGAAAACAATTATTGAAGAAAAACGAGGCCAAGGAACGCAGTATGATGCCCCTGTAAGTAGGAGGATGCCGCTATTGCAGTGTTTAGTCTAGAGCTGAATTTAATGAGAAAGGGCAGCAAGTAGGTCATCTGTTGATATTTGCAGACCATAATTGTGTGTGGCATTTTGTTATCGCAGGAAGCATCTTCAAAAGCCATGCTACAAGGATGTGAGCAGCAGTTTCCCTTCAACGAACGGGTCAAAATTCATGGAGCCACGTGCCTGCTGCTTCTGGCCTCACAAACATGCAGCCACCATAGTAAAGTTCTTGCAAGGTGTGAGACATCCCTATGCTGCATGGATTGAGCATGTTAATTGCCTGTTTTTTATAGCTTATAGTAATATGTCTACAAGTGTACTTCCTTCTAGTGTATATTTACATTCTCTTAAAGGCCAGTCAGCAAGCTCCGACTTCTTTTTTTTACACCTCCCAAACAAGCTCGCTAATTCGTACAGAGGGCCGCAGGAATCACATTGTCCGAATGTCAGACACTCCACTTCTAAAAAACAATAACCGCACCTCCTCTTCAGCGCTTGGCCAGTCCTCTTTGCTAGCGAAGTGGTGTAATGTTGCCTATGAGCAACATTAAGTAACGCTGACTGTTGAATAGTCCTCTGCAATACGAAACGGCATTTTGGCTTTGTGATGATGCAGTATCTGTGGTTGTCACAAGAGTTGCGAATTGGTTTATCTCGCCAGTGCTTTTACTGTGCTTCCTCACCGCACCGCTCTGGCACAGTGGCACATCGAGGAAGCCCCTCTCAGGACGGTCAGGCTGAGCGAGAAACTGAAACCAGCTGGAATGTTCGTTCTATCCCCTGTGGCTTCATTATTACACCACTTAATGAAAAAATTCATGTGACAACATGTTCACGTTGTACAGCGTGCAGTTGTCACAAATTTTAGACTCCAGGGTTGTTTAGGGGCCCTTTAGCCTTAAATTATGAATGGTAAATTCACACGTCACGTGGTTTTCTGCTTTATTTTTTACAATGCTGATTTTTAAAATAGCATGTCAGCTTCTGTGAGTGGTAATTTATACATTTATCATACAAAACATCCTGCTATATTCAACAAGTGTTATTATTAGGGGTGTGCGAATATTCGAAAGTTTCGAATATTCGTCGAATATTACATTCGAAATTTCGTATTCGATCGAAAATCGTGTATTCGAAAAGTTTCGAATATTCGATAACTTCGAATATTCGAAAAATCGAATATGCGATTCGATTATCATGCATAAAATAGCTCGTCTTCCACATTTCTGTTGCGTTCGTATCGGCTAAAACTTTGCCGAGAGGAGCGATAAACATCGTAAGTACACGGAGGCACGATATCTGCCTGCGACGAGCGCCCCAATACGTATGATTTATTGCTGGTGCATCTCCGACGTGCAGCGCTGTTGGCGAATCATGTAACCGTGCATTTTCAATATTATGCGGCCGTAACGTGCCGCACTACCACTTGTTCGCTATGCGGCACCACTTCTGAAGAAAGACAGTGACCCACGGGACTGGTGGCGGCCTGTAGGCACCTTCAGATACCCAGTCTGGCAAAGCTTTGCCCCCATGTAACTCCCTATACAGCCACTTCTGTTCCAAACGAGCGTGCCTTTTCAGGGCAGGGGGTTGTCTCTGTTAGAAAGGAGCGCCTGCTGCCTGATCATGTGGAGCACTCATATTTCCCTCATGATAACATCTAGTCGTTACTTTCATTGTGCGGTGATATTTGCTTGTGTTGTGATGTGCATTGTGCTAGCCTGGACATTGTGTTCTGGAGATAGCATGTGTATGTGTTGGTTGCCAGTCAGGCTGTTAATGTTTTTTTTTTCTTCAAATAGCTACATGTTAAATAAAATATCGTTATTGTGGAGGCATTTTTGCTTGATATTCGATATTCGATTCGATATTCGAAGGTGGATATTCGTATTCGATTCGTATTCGAAAAAATTGATATTCGCACACCCCTAGTTATTATAGATTTTCATGGCACCAGAGCACCTGCTTTTGCCGTGTGGCAGCTACATGGAAGTTCATTGCTATGCTGCTTTGTTTAACTGATATCTTTTCAATCATTGCGTTTCACCAGTCCAGGGTGTTTGGTGTATTTGCATCTTGAATGTGTTTAATATCATACAAGTGATGGATTTTTTCTGTCTTCTAGTGTTTACTTTGCAGCTATTTAACTGTGGTTTCAGGGGCATATCTAGACAGGAACATCAATTCTGCTAAGCTTTGGTTCGAAAAGAGACGCTGAACAGGAGTTCCTTAGGTGCATGCCCTGAGCACCAGCCCTTTGGATTACAGAAACATCTAAACTGCATAATGTCTGCAGCTCCTTGCTTAATTGCATGTCTTTCTTCAACCTACAGCTCTTTCCATAATCCTAACATTAACCTACAGTACCAAGTGAACATCCCCCGCTGCAATACAGTGGTTATAATGGTCAGCTGCTGATCTGAACTGTGCGGGTTCGATCCTTGATGGAGTGGTTGCACTTTCGGTGGAGGTGCAAATCTAGAGGTTCCTGTGCTTTTAAATTTCACGTTTACATACAGAACCCCATTGTTATTATTACATCAGCAAGTGGACAGAGTGGTAATTCTAGATTGTACACATATTTAGTATAACAGACAGCTGAGCTGGTTGGTAGGTATTCATGTTAAAAAGGCAGGGCATGCAAACATGGACACAAGAGAGAAACCAAGACACACTAACGCCAACTGGAAAGGTGGACAGTGGCACAAATAAAGTAGACACAGAAACTTATCTGTGCATGCCCAGGCAAGAGCGATACCTATCAATCTGGCACGCGCGATAGTCTACGTGAGAGATAACTGCTCAAGCATTTGATTTCTTCTTTATGCTAGTAATCGACGGTTGGCTCTCTTGTGCACTGCCATTATCGATATGCCAGGCCTCGACAATTGGACGCATTTCTTCATTCATGTGCTTGTACAAAACTGCATTCATCGAATTTTGGCGTGCATTTACGCTCTCAACAATGTAAAGGTAGATTAGGTGATGAGCCTCCAGTTAGTGATCTCAGCGTTTAGGTGCCTTGACTCTCTTGTGTCCATGTTTGCATGCCCCATCTTTTTAACATGTATTCATATAGTGCGTAAGAGAAATAGGTTATCTAGTGAGTTATTTGGAAAGTAAGTTTAGGGCGAACACCAATATAGCAGTGTAAATTAAATTTAAGCGATGAATGCATCGGGCTG
Organism: Rhipicephalus sanguineus; assembly: GCF_013339695.2. Taxonomy (NCBI): domain Eukaryota; kingdom Metazoa; phylum Arthropoda; class Arachnida; order Ixodida; family Ixodidae; genus Rhipicephalus; species Rhipicephalus sanguineus. Next base: position 81,288,230 of record NC_051179.1, on the reverse strand, counting down.
GATTAGGAAACAATATAATGGCGAAATATAGCCGTTTGCTCTTTGCTTATACTTGTCTCAGTTTTCTTGTCTCGTATGCTTTGACAATGACCAGGTGTCGTGTTGGATGCTACCTATTGGTTATGAGCTATACATAGACAAAGCAGAGGCTGTTTGGATGCTTTCTAAACAGCTACCTCATGGGGAGAGAAAAGTTCATTTGGGTTATGTGAGGCATGCTAAAAAAAGTCGACTTTTTTCTGATGTTTTTGTTTTCCTGGCAGACATTCTACACGAACTTGCCCAAAGGCGGAAGGAAGGCACGCACAGATGGACGCACAGAAATCATGGGGCTGCCGTAGAAGGTGTGAATGAGCATTAACCTGTGAGTATGTGTCTTAAACATTTTGCTGAAGCCTTTTATTTTGGCTGAACATTCTTATCGATGCTTTGTATTCCCTGATTTGTAGTGCAATATTGTTACACCCTGTTGCTTTCACAACAGAGCTCTTTAGTCTGGTACAAGGCCCAAAAAGTTCGACCTAGATGACCAAATTGCGGCAGCTAGTTGTTTCCACAATTAATGCATTAGTGTAAAAAACGCAATAGATGGAGCACAAGAAAAAGGAAGACACAAACAGTGCTGTGCTCGTGTGCTCAGTCTTCTGCACTGCTTTGTTTACGCTCTGTCATACCAACACACACAAGCATCCATTTTAGCTTATGTAGTAGTCCAGCTCATACACTTGGTAACGTTCTCCAATGGCAGGATTACCGGATATCTGGCTTGTGAAGTCAATCTAAAGTGCATGCCTGTTCGTGTAGACTTGTGTGCATCCACCATTGTGATGGAAATTCAGCTGTGTTTTAATATTTTAGCCAGTATAGCTCGTGAATGGAATTTGGAGCTGTGATAGCAACACTTTTAGAGGGGGCGAGTTACTAAATTATTGTGTATTTCTCGATGTTTGCATGTTATAAACACATAGCTGGTTAAAATTAGTCCAGATTTTACGCTATTTCTTAACATATGACCTTCCGTACTGTTCGAAGGCATTGAACCATACGAAATGCTTTGTGCCTTTGTGTGTGTGCCGAAGGTTAGGAGTCATTATACTAGAGATAGATAAAAATAGGTCAGAGGTTAAAGTAAATTTTTCGCAATCAACTTCTTGTGGGCAGTTATTCAGAGCAGGATTTTTGAAGTAATTTAGCAATACAAGCAGATTAGTGCTTCATTTTAGTGTCTGACAGTGCACACTGTTTTATTTTAGTACCTATTTGGGTCATTTCACGCCAGTGTGCCAGGTCGTTTTTTGACCATTTCCAATATTTTGTAAAACTGGTGCTGTTATGTTTCAGTATGGGAAGTAGTCATTCAAGCGTTATTTCGGGGAAAGAATTGCATGATGCAGCAAAGACCTTTCAAACTTCGCATGCAGAAATGAAGCTGTGTCAGGCAATTAATTGACACATGGTTATTGTGTCGAGCTATTACTACAAAGCATTTGTTTCTTTAACATAGTCACCAATCTTTCATGACTATGATAGTCGAATTTATTGATTTCAATTTATGCTATTTGCAGTCGTGAGGAAACATTGCAAAATGCACCATTTTTAAGTATATTGTAAAAAAGACTGAATGTTTCATGTGAAATATTTTCACAGTATGCGTTCAGTGCATATACCAAGGGTTGAAAATGCTGCTGGCAAAAAGAAGCAAAAATGTCTTCAAATTGGCACTTGGAAGAAGTAGTGTTTGAACCCATATTGCGGGCTCTCTTTCACTGTGTAGCAATCCCAGCTAAAATGTTGCCTACACATCATAGTGTGCTTTCCTCGTGCGATAATTTAGACAAAGTTTTTAAGGTGTAATATTATCTTCAAGCGAAAAATAATTTTTTCAAATGAAAAATAACAAGGCTGTGGGAAGTTCCTTGGAGCTTTGCCTTCACTGCACAGCACATCATTGTTCTTGCATGGTATTTCAGACAGAAGTATTGCTTAAATCTGCAACATTTAGACTTGCACTATATGAGCACAGGGGCACCCGCGTGAATCCTGTGCCAATGTGCTGTGCAGCGAAGGTCAAGGAACGAGACTCTGCAGGCTAGGGATTATTCACTTCAGTAAATTTTTCCTTGCTTACAACCAAGCAGTATATATTTTTTTTAAATGGAATATAAATTGCCAGCAAAGTATACCACACAATAATGTCTTGGCGACATTTCTGTTTGGAATGCTACATAGCAAAAGCTAAGCTGCAATATGGGTCAAAAGCTATTTTTTCCGACTGTTACAGTTTGGGTGGAACGTTTCTGATTATTTTGTTTTTATAGTAGTTTTATGACAAAGTGGATATCTATTTACTTATTTATTTATTACTTGACAATACTGCTGACACCAGTAAGCAGTATTGCAAAGTGGGCTACAGTGATAAGTTACACATAAAATGATCTTGCTAAGCAAAAACAGGAGCATAACATATACAAAACACAAGATAAACCAAGAACATCTATACAACCGTCTTAAGGAAAATGATAAGGGAACAGCACAAAATACAAAGGCAATGAACTTTGGAAATCAACCTTCGGTATTCCATACGAAAGAATTAGTCTTTCTTCTGATAAATGTTAACATTAGAACTTCAGCATTTTGCAGTGTTTCCTTATGGCTGAAAAAATGTAACTTGAAATGCAAATTAGTAAACTATTTTAGCCATGAAACACTGCCACCTTCAGATTAAAGAAAGAAATATTCTGCATTAAAACGGGAACAAACAGCGCTGGACACGGGACGAAGAAAGAACAATAGACGAGGGTGCTGTCGCCTTCGTCTACCTTTTTTTTCCGTCCCGTGCCCAGCGCTGTTTGTTCCCGTTGTAATCATGTACTAACCAGCCCAGTTAGGTGCTATCCTGAAATATTTTGCTCTAGTTGCTCAAAGCAATAACTTTGTATAAGTTATCTTGCATGACGCAGTTTCACATCTGTAGATGGATGGATGCTATGTGTGTTCCCTTTAAAGCGAAGCATTGACATGCAAGTGGCCAAGCTCAATTTTTGAATTGGCTTAATGCCTTTCCTACCTGAATTAAATTTCTTTCCTTAAAAAAAACTTATAATAGGTAGCTTATTTTTCGGCATTGTACAAAAGACCCTGCAAGTTTGTTTTTGGCTGTTCTTGCTGCTTTTCCACTACCAATCCTCCATCCGTCTTTTACTGATTTCTCTTGCGGATGTGTTCATCTTTATCAATCTTTCTCTAAGCCTAGGGCTTCATGAGAGCTAGTTCCCAACACGTACATGGGTGGACACTTTTACATTTATTTAAAAGGTGGTCCGTCATTTCCATATCTCTCTCACAATCAGTGCATGTGACGCCTACTTACTGGATCTCACTTTATGACTGCATATTCTAAGACAAGATTAACTCGCTTCAGACATTGCACTAGCTTATCATATGCTTCCCTCCTTACTTCGTCCTTATTCTTGCGATAGTTACTCAGAGCTTTTCATTTTTAGTATTTGCTATCCATTAAATCATCTCCACCTCTCTGACATTGCACCTAACGCTTATCGTGCATAAAGTTTAATGCATGCTCTCAGCATCACGAAATTTCGTCCTGGAAATTAGCACTTGACCACAGGTATGATCTTTTTAGCAGCATGATCTTTTTCAACAGCAAAGGAGTTCGTTAAAAAACCACCTTTTATACTTAAAATGGGGATGACTAATTCCATACCTCGTTTATTAAAGTTAACCTCTTTCAATTTCCTTACGCTTGTTCTTTGTGTTGTGCTTGCCTCATGGTTTGCAGTCTTTATGGATCTGGTATATTTAAAGAGTTGAATAGCCGGTCACCTGCTTATGACACTGCAGCTTAAGTATTGCACCCACTATCATTGCCATAGTAGCATTTGGTACAGTAGAGGTTTGTAATGAATGTAACGAGATGTGCAGCTCATGAAATAATTGTTGAACAACGAATGTTGTTGGAGCTAGTGATTCAACAAGAGGACTCCTCTTTAGAGGGGCAACGAATTGCATCAAGGTTGCTGCAACAACTTAGACACATCAATTTGTTGAAACATTGGCTCCAACAACACGCTTTGTTCAATGGTTTGACATTTATTCAAGCCGCCATCTTCAGCTCAACTTTTGTCGCGTTAAGATGTACAGGATATACAACTGTCATGTTGTTTTCTGATAGAATTCAAGAGCTATTGACAGCAAGCCTTGCTTCTCAATTTAATTCTCATCCTTTACGTTTACGCTTTAATCTTTGTCATCTTCAGCCTTATTATATGTGCACTGCAGCAGTAGCCCTTCGCAGTGGTCTACAATTTGCCTCGTCTTGTGCGAGCCGATTCCATTTTATACATGCGCAATTCTTCATTTCTTCACCCACATAACTCTCGGCTTTCTCGGCAGCATTAAGTACGAAAATTGTAACTGTTAAGACTTTTGCTTCAACATCACGACAATAATTGAATAGAATTGGTAATGCACGTAAATAAATACTCTTGCAGTTAGAACGTAGTGTGTTTAACCCTGAGTCTTGTGTACTATAGCAATAAGTCTTCGTGAAATCATGCTGCTTGTTCTTCATATAATTAGAACGAGTCCAGAAATATCTGCAAAATACCGTTTCTGCTTTTTTGATTTCTGAAACAGTGATGCTAAGGGAGGCCATGTGCACATGCACCATGGCAATGTTTAAATGTGTATAAATTCTGAACATTGCTGTTGCTCTAGGTGTTTTCTTTCACTTCCTTTTCAGACGTACAGAAAGGAGCGAAGTGGAGCTGTCCATGGGCCGTGCACACAGTTTCATAAGCAGGCTTGCAACACTTTTGACAAATATGTTCCTGAATACATCTGCCAAAGTGGCATTTAAAGAAGCATGTAGTAGTGTACTTCACTGTTTATTTGGCATGAAGCAGCAGGTATGCTTCCGTCATCAGCAAGTTCACACAGTACAGTGCATCTACACATGGCATGCTACCCCCACATCTACCAGCTCGGGATGTGTAGCTTGATTGTAAAATGTTTACTTTGACTTAACACAACAATTATTAACAAAATGACATGAAAGTTTTGCCACCTATGCAGGCGACATTCTCGGTATACGCTGCCAAATATACGCGGAGTTTGACCAGTCCATTAGTCGCACATTTCCTTGTAAACATCTCGTAGAGGGCTGCTGTTGTTGTTGCAAGCCAATGCGCCGTGATGAATGAACCATGATTCCAAGATTTTTCTTTTCCTCCGACCTTTGTACACGAGGTAGCATCGTCGAATTGATTAGGTCAAAGTTATGCCTTGTCATTCAGCAGCGTTCAACAAGCTCCGTCTTAGAACATGTTGCATGGGTGGTTTTCGCAACATCCTCTTTGTGTTCTTTAACCTTCGATTACCTTCTTCAACCCATTTCGTCTATGCAAGTTGTGTCGCAATCCCCACATTGTACTTCGTAGATGATCCCGCTCTAATCTTCGGCGGTGTTTGTGTATACCTTGTCCTTAGGACATGTGTTCACAAAGCCCAAAGACCGCACACCTGCGGATGATTAGAGCAGGGTATTCTACAGAGTACGTTGTGGGGTTCATGACACCACTTACATCGGCGAATTGGGCAGGAAAATGCCAAAGACGTTCAAAGAACACAAAGTGGGAATGTTGCTAAAGCCACCCATGGAGCGCATTTTAAGACAGCTTGTTGAATACTGCAAGACGACAGGTTATAGCTTCGACCTTAACAATGCGACGATGCTGGCTCAGGAACGAAGGTGGAGGAAAACTATTGGAATTATGGTTCATGCGTCATGAAGCATCTGCTTGAAACAACAACCACAGACCCATACCGAACGTGTACGTGGACGTATGTGGCTAGTGGACTGGTCGACCTCCGCTCACTTGTTGCCAGCGTATACCGAGACTGCCACCTGCATAGGTGGCAAAGCTTCTATGGGATTTTATGGTGCAGTTGTGGTACAAAACAGTTATTTTGCATTAAGGCAAATGTGCCGTATTATATTGGACAGTACGGGCAGACCATTCTTTAGTATCTTAACGTAGGAGGCACGTAAGAAGACCTTCTTTGAAGGAAATTGTTTTATTCTGGTCACGGAACAGTGCTCTCATTCAAACAAAGTGACGGAGTGCTTTGTTTTATCTGTGGTAACGAAAGCACTTCGTAAGAAGACTCCTTTTTAGAGAAATCGTTTAATTCGGATCGCGGAAAAGTGCTCGGCACCGCTATACCTTCAGCTTTGTCCGTGTTTAGGGGCCAGATTTTTTGCAGTGTGAAGTTTGAGACGGAGAAAACTAGCATCCTTCTGTTCTCAGCGTAAAGCGACGAAGAAATTTATATGCATTTCTCAGAAAGGAAGCTCCCCCGTAGACCAAAGATCCATCCTAGTCCCGGCTTCGAACGCCCAATCACGACGACTCTTTCGCCGACAGGGAAGCTTTCATTTCCGGAAATCCACGCGAATTCCGAGAAATCTGAGAAATCCTTATGTTATGACTTGTATATTCATACAAAAATATGATTACGTATGATTCTGCATAATCACGTATGACTATTTCTGTAAACCTTCGGATGCAAAGGTTTACAAAAAAAGTCATACATATATGCTGTCGCATGTCGCCACGTAAATGGTCTCCCGGACCCCGTCAAGCTGCTTTTCGCGGCATTTAGCCTAAGAACCAATCCAGAGTGTTCTCTATATTGGAACTTAAAGAGAAATCAAAGAGAATTACTTCCTGGCATCTTCGTCCAGCTAACGGCTGGATTACATTCTTTTTATTTTATGAGCCTTCCTCCACCTTCCGGGCTTCCGCAGAGCTGCCCTGCCATAGTCTACAAACTTACATCATGAGAGCTGGATATCAGAAAGCACTCTCACCCGACGCTGTCGACGCCATTGGCCTGCGATTCACCGAAGTAGGGGAAGTTACCGCTGGCCATAATAGCCACGATTCCGCCGGCGTCGTTGAGGCGTCCCGCGTGCACAGCCGCCCGACAAAACGCCGAGAGCTGGTGGTAGACTACACTTCCGATCACCGTGCCACTCCGCGCGCAACCGGGTGGACAGTAGGCCCTGCGGAGGTAGCAATAATAAAAGGTGACTGTTCCACACCGGTAATCTTGAACAAAGCGTCCCAGAAAGTCTTGCAGCTCACAAATGAAGCCATTAATTTACCGTAATCTCTACATTTATATGTGTATACTAAATGCTAATGCAGATGTTGACATGCCAATGTGCTGAGAATATGCTACAGTTGAGCATGAAAAGCTCTTCTAGACTTCGTTGCGATGTCTATTATAACTTAGACGCTCCCGTTATGAGAAATTGGTCCACCAAGCAAGCACCAGTAACTCACCAGAAACAGTGACTTACGCATACATACGAAGACACATCCATCGTTTGCATCAGTGTCCTGCTCATCGTTAATGTACACAGATACATATAAACTCGTCAATGTACATACGTTACCTATGCTAAAGATCATGCACCGACGTGAAAAGGTAGTATCGAATGTGGTAGCGATGACAAAACAGTGCATTCGGGCGATAATGTTTTTCTTAGTGCACCACTTCTCAGGCACACTGAATTTATCAAGTTATGAATCAGGATGTTAATCAAATCGGTCGCCCGTTTCTGCATAACTCCCAGAGGCATGATATGAAGTGATTAGTCAAAAACACAGTGAAGCACAATATGACATGTCCTCGTCATGGAACATGGGCACAGCACTAATTGAGTTCGTGTTTTGCAATTATGGTTACCCGTAAAAATGCGTCCTCGTGATTGCTCACAGCGTCCCGCGCTTAAAGCAGATATGAGAACCATCGTACAACATTTGTCGAAGAGCGAAAGACAAATTAGATTACCGTATTAAAGGTCGACCCAGTGTGTGTGTGTGTGTGTGTGTGTGTGTGTGTGTGTGTGTGTGTGTGTGTGTGTGTGTGTGTGTGTGTGTGTGTGTGTGTGTGTGTGTGTGTGTGTGTGTGTGGTGTGTGTGTGTGTGTGTGTGTGTGTGTGTGTCCCTTTTTATAAAAATCATGTTTTACCTGACAGGTGCAGTGTACGATGACAGAACGTCCAGTGCTTTGGTCGTGCAGTTGACATGGTTTTCGGAGACTGGAACGAGAGCATTACGCATAGCATGCATATCAAAAGAGCACACAAGTGTTAATTAAGAAATCAAAAGACGGCACAGGAAGACAGTGTTTTTTAAGGAAAAAATCCCACCATCTCCCGCTAAAGGGGACCATGAGGCGATGCGAAGCAGTGTTTCGGCATGTAGAGCCCGCGTTTCAGAGGTGGAGTGGTGAGGGGGAAAGGGGCGAGGGTGAGTGGAGACGGGAGAGGGGAGGGGAAAGGGAGCGGTGATGTGGAGAGGGGGAGGGGAAAGGGGAGATGGAGAGGTGATGTGGAAAGGGGGATGGGAGAGGCGATGTGGAGAGGGGTAGAGGAGAGGGGTAATGAGAGGGGGTAAAGGGGGAGGAGAGATGGGAGTGGAGAGGGGAAGTGGAGAGGGTTTGCGCATGCTCAGTAAGGGTGGTCACGCCTCACACCACCACCACCACCACCGGATTGAACTCCGCTATAAGATGCTTCACATCTAAAAAAAAGCTTTGCCGAGGGCTAGCATTTGAGAAAGGACAGGTAAGGTCGTTTTTCACATTATATGTAAGCCGCGTCACTTGCAACTGATCTGACAGGCTTAGTGAAGGCAATTTTGAATGCAAAGAGATAATTTTATGGTGTCGGGATACGCAGAAAATTAGGTGGACCGGAATGTTGAATAGTAAACACAGTTTGATCAGCTCGCGCTTGAATTTATGACTTTTAAATTCTCAAAAATTCAGATTTTCGTTGTAACAATACCTACGACCTATATTCACGCTGTGTCAGGTTTACAGTAAAGTGCACACGAATCAAGGGACAAGCGTTGCTCTTATAGGGCTACTTTATAAGGATTGGTTCACTCGCAAAACCTTGCAACTTGCATGAGCGTCGGTCAGAGGATTCATTAACCACGAAACCACATTCCTTTGCTATAACACAAAATACCTATGTATTCTGCACAGTTGTTTGCTAAACGCACTTCGAGTGAAACATTATACATGTCTTAGCACGAGTTCAGCTGCTCAGTTTCACGCCACTTCGGTAGTATTTCGGTAGATCCAAGGCACAGTAACGCCACAGAGTGGACAGATTTGCCTGCATCTAGATTAATTCCTGTAGTTTAGATATGGCACCTCAAACTATCATGGTTTATAGGCCCACACAACAACGTCCCTCAAAGCACGGGAATTTTTTGGAAACAAAGAACACAGGGACTGACATAGTCAATCGGTCGCTCTCCCGTCCATCCACTCAGCAAAACGACTAATTCAATAATGGATAGTACAAATATGAATAAATGAACTTCTTTGTGTTACACACGCGGCTTGCACAGCAGACAAGAAATGGGCATGCACCTTTGAGACAAGTAGGCAGTCTAGTCGACCATGTCCCGTCGTCCCTGCACTTGACTACAGGCTCCCCGACAAGGTCGTAACGATCGTCACACGTCACCTCCACAGCACTTCCGTTGGCGTACGTGTCGTCGCCGCCCACCGCGAAGGAGACGAGCTGCTTCTTGAAGCGACCGTTAGCCACGCGGCCCAAGTCCGGACAGAAAGACAGTCGTTCTGTGGGACATGCGTGAAAAAATAATTCCGTTAATTGCAGTACTAACCGGAGGACAAGTACTACAAGATGTATGAAATGGGTTACTAAAGCTGACACAAATAATGTTCATAAAATTGCTATTTACAAGAATGCCAGGCTCACCTGTAAGCCTCTACAGTTCATACTTCGAGGAACAGCGCAAGAGACGACAAGACATACAGAAGAAGACGCACATAGCGCTGACTCTCAGCCCAGCGTGCGTCTTCTTTTGTATGTCCTGCCATTTCTTGCGTTGTTCCTCGAAGTATGTACAACCAACAAGCCCAACGGTCAACCCCCTACAGTTGTATAACGTTATGCGTCACAATAAACTGTCATCCGTACAGCGGTGCTTCCAATGTGGTCGCACAGAGTGGTGGTATCTTCACACCGTCGTCGACCGCGTGAAATGGCAGATTGGTTGCCCACGCTGTCCTCGCACGCGCTTCGTGTAGCCCACACTTGCACAGCTCTATTCGATAGCGTATCGATTGTTTATGTTGTGTCTCAGTGCTTTTCACATATATACTTCAAACACGAGTGTGCTTCGATGCATTTCTGCAATAGGTACATAACTTCATGTGTCAGAAGTTAAACAGAAGTAAGAAAGAAAGAAAGAAAGAAAGAAAGAAAGAAAGAAAGAAAGAAAGAAAGAAAGAAAGAACTGCGCGCGTTGCAATAACTACGCGGAGGCAGGCGGGCTTTTGTCATTGCAGAGAAAGAGTTCAGAGAAACTCAACAGAGGAGCTATTACCACATCACGGTTGATTTCAGGAAGCAGTTTCAAAACAGTGGCGGCGAGTCGTCTGTCTTATTGCGTTGCCTTAACGATGTTCCGCAAAAACCCAGTGCGGTGTTTTAACGCTCAATACGAGGTCGTGGACTGCAATAGCCTCTGCGGCGGCCAAGTCCTGAGAGCAGCAGAATTCAAACAGAGCCCTGCGCTTATACTTTGATGCATAACCAAGGGACACAATATGGTCCAAGGCATTACATACTTCTGCCTTACAGAGCCGTGGTGATCTATCTGCCCTGCAGTCGTCGCGGTCCATCGTTCATTCCTGTCACCATGACGAATTCATAGTGACCCATGATTTAACCTCCCGAGTCGGACATGATCGGCAATATCCAAGCGCCATGCAGCACACAAAGCGATCCAGCACCCATGCATGCAAGCACTAGCTTGTAATGTAGCACATGTGCGCGCGTCCATTTGTTTCGTCCGCGTCATCTAGACCGATCGAGTGTCCTTGCACTTGTCTCTCATGAGCGGTGATGTAATACTTTACCGCATTTAGGGCTCGGTTCGCTCCACGCTCTGTTCCCCAGGCATGTGGCGATGGTGGCACCCACCAGGTAGAAGCCGCGCTCGCAGGCGAAGTAGGCCACCGTCGGAGTCTCGGGATGGTCCATGGTCACCTGCACATTGGCGCCTATCTGAAGCGGCGTGCATCCTGCAGAGGTGGAAGAAGCCGGAGGTGGTCCGGACACGGTTAACACAACTGCACTCCAAGTGCAGTCAGGCACTCACAAAGCCACGTCATCTCGATCACCACGAAAAGGAGCCTGAAAAACTTTTCACTCATGAAATCCAGGGAGTTAAAGCAAAGAGAGCAAAGGTGCAGGCTTGTTTAACAGATGAGCATGTTTAGCATAATACAAAATGATACTAGAAAAGATGATAGGAAGAGAGAGTAAACACGATGTGCAAAGAAGGTGCCACGCAGGGGTTCATGAAGTCATTCAGGCCTATGCATTTATGCACGAGTTGCACTGGAATCTTTGAATTAAAAGTAGGTAACCTTGACACACGCATTTTTTGCTGAATTTTTTTTTTATTTTTGTGGATTTACCACTTCCAAGTTCCCTGTCTATTTAAGAAGATTTAACAAAGAATTTCTGTAGTTATCGTGACCCGTTCGAAAGTGATGACCATATTTCCAATCCCTAGACCCATCCGAAACCTAAACTGAAGGTATCCTATTCCACAGCACCTGTCAGCTCGTCATAAATGTCTCTTCGTATACATGTTACATAATGACAAGTTGCCTAAGTACGTTTTAAAGCTTGTGGGACATGATGTAGTCGATTTATTTTAAGATTTCCACAACACGGCTGCGGCACTCTGTTGTTTAAGTGGCGCGCGTTTTCCCTCCGCTGTCTGCTTTTTCTTACGCCATATCGAGCTTTTTGGACTTAGTTCTGGGCTTTCAAGGAGAAAGTCATAGCAATCCGTGAAATATGGCGAAGTATAGGACGAAAAAGAAGCGTCAACGCAAGTTACGGAATCAATATACCAAGCGTGGACCACCTGTGGAGCACGTGGATGAGAGTCAGCTGAGGACGCAAAAAGAGCTAAAAAAATATGTGCTTCATCTCGCTCAAAAGGCTATTGTGCAGCTTCAAATGAGGTCCCAAGCTATGAGCCTGTAGGATTTCAGACATATCGAATGTTTATTTATTACATGGACATTCGATTCAAATCTTTAAAGCCATTTTTCTCAAAACATAATTTTTGCATCCTGCAATTACGCGAAAAATGATAACTTTCCTTCTATTACATATCTGCACATAAAATTATGCCTGCTATTTCTTTATAGGTTGAACTGCGCACTCGAGCAAAATGACTGAGAACAAGCGGTAACTTTTTGCACTATGGCCAAATGTGCGCAAACCAAACCTGCCTAATAACAACTTTATAGGTCTGTTTATGATAACGCACCTTCGCTTAGAGATGTGGTGATCGTGGAGGTGAGATGCACAGGATAGTCCTTACTACGTACCTTCCAAGTCGCGTTTTATTCACGCCAACCATGTTGCAGTTATGACTGTTGATGCAACATGCATATTTTGACACCTTTTCATTTTTATAATTTTTATTTTTAATGTTTTTAGAAAGTTCATCATTTTAAAGTTTAAATTTACCTAAGCCCTACACGCCAATACAATAACTATTAATTTTTTTTTTCTTGGAGGTGGTGACCTACCTTAATGAAGAGGACAATGTTCAGTCACATAGGAACGGATAGTATTATCAAGCTAATCGTTTTTTATCGCAAAACCAATTATACATGCAACGGCAAACTTTTCAAGGCTAGCATCGGTCCTCCAAGTGTCAGTAAGGCGTTGCAAAATAAGTGCAGCCAGATACTACGAAGTAAAACTTCTTATGGATCAACTGAAAATCATCCTCGAAATAAACGAAGGTTATCGCTGGTTCTCCGCTCATTGCAAGTACAGCATCAAGGAGATATTGCCAGACAAGAGCAGGGTCATATAAAAAAATGGCAGATCTTCCTGATGTTGCCAGGTAGTGCGTAAAAATCGTTCGGAACACTATGGTTTTCCCGAAATATAGTGGCATCAGCCAACATTAGCCGATAGCAGTCGACATTACTCATCATTTATGAAAGGGACAATTGACAACCGCCAGTTTTTAGCACGAAGGCACAAACAAATTCACATGGAGAGAGAGAGAGAATAAGAATAAAAGAAAAGGCTAAATCCACGTGGATTTCTCAGAAAGAAAAGCTTCTAGTTGAAGAAAAACATTTTCCTGCTCAGTAGATCGAACCCGTGTCCAACGCCTACGGGATGGTCGCTCTACCAACTGTGCTAACCCGGATGCAAGCAATAAGTAACGCGTGGGCGAATATGTCAAGAAATCAAAGCACATGGACACAGAATGCTGCAAATGAGTTACACCCATCATTTGCTATGCCCACCATCAAGTCAGCACAAACGGACTAACGGGATCGTGTGCACACGGTACGCATTACCAGCTCTTGACAGCTACTTAGCGCTGCCCTGAAAGCGCGGTAGAAACATGAGGGGCTAGAACTTTTATGAGTAACAAAGAAATTGAGAGGAAGTTAGAAACCACGGAGCGTGCGGTGGAGCGGATCATTGTAGGCGTAACAGTGACAGATACGAAGACAGCCGAGTGAATAAAAAACAAACAAACAGTGGTAGGCAATATAGTATTTGACATTAAGAGAAGGACGTCTTAGACACAGTTGGATGTACAGTCGTCAAAAACTGGGCATGTAGCAACCTCGGTTAACGACAACTGCCCATATGACAGCCCAAGGAACAAACTTGGTAATAAGGAACTAAATCACTAAAGCCTGCATTGGTCTGCAATGTGTTTCAACGTAACAAAATATGTGTTGTCGTGTAAGCGAACCTGAAAAGAGCTCGCAGTGGGTGCCTCTAAAGGAGGGTGGGCAGGTGCAGGCTCCCGTCTTCGAGTGGCAGGTTCCCCCGTTCTGGCATTGGCAACCTGCAATTGTACGGAAAGTCAGCGTCAGATGGTAGCAGCTTGCATTCATGTGTATTACTTTACAGGCAAATAAATCCAGCCTTCCAGGTTATCGGGCTTTTTGCAGGGGCTTTGTTAAGCTTACGAAAAGGGTGCTGCTAATTTTAATCGTTCTTCTATTGATGTGTACGTTTGGCTGTTTTAGAAGCAATGCTAGAGAAAATAAAATGGACTCTGCATCACGCGTTAGCAATAATACCTCTAGGGGCAGAGCCAAGGGTGTCGCCGACCGCATATGTTGCCACCACATACAATTATTTGTTTTCCAATTACCCTTTCTATGAACCATATATTTCTAAATTTATCCCACCAAAGTTAATCTGTGCAAACTTTGCCGAGCACCCAACCTTTTTCGCACTCACTGGTGCTGGCGTTGTGCAGAGATCCTTAAATAGGCCTAGAGGCTTGAAAATTACCACGACGCAGCAGTGCAAGGACACACTGCTCGGCTCAGACGCGGGCTACAAGTTCAGCTTCACGCGTGGCGGGAACAGGCAGTCGCCAGAGAGCAAGGATTCTGCACAAACCAACCACCTTCGCCTCCCGCAACTGTAGAATTCACCAGCCATTAGTTTCAAGTAAAGGCTTTGTCCATCTATCTATCCATCCTTCATGGAAAGATGTTTCTTTCAGATTGCAGCTGTCTGCCCCAGTGGTACGGTGATCACGATGCTCGGCTGCTGGCCCGAAAGTCGCAGGTTCGATTCCGGCCGAGGCGGTCGCACTTTTATGGAGGCCAAAACGCTAGAAGCTCGTGTACTGCGCGATATCAAATAACACCAAATGGTCGAAGTTCCCAGAGGCCTCGAATACGGCGTTCCTCATAGTCATATCATTGGTTTGGCACTTAAAACCTCACAAATCACAGTAGAACCACGATAATACGTTTTTGAAGGGTACGTAATAAAAAAACGTAAGAGCCGGAAAACGCAAGAGCCGAGAAACAGGAAAAACGAAAAAAATATTTTGTGGTACAAAAATTTATTTCAGTGCTTACTGTTAAAAAGCCGTGCAACATTGCCTGGTGCGTTCGTTCATACCCGAGCAGCACGAAAGATTTTTTTGAGCACCTGTAGTGTCATATCCTTTAATAAATCTAGTGATACAAGGGCCGACACCTGGCAAGTGATCACTTTTGGCGATGCCTTCGCGAGATTGTCACCGGATGTCTCGACGTTTACGAGCGACAATGTAGCACTGCTGGCATAGTGTCCGACAACCGTAGCTCGTAGTAGACAGTCGAACGTCTTGCAAAAGTGTATGTGCCCCCGAAAGCGATCGTTGAAGGCAATGACCTCTGATCGATTCCTGACCCCTGATCCTAAACTTCGTTACTAGTGCACGCATTGGCGCACTCAGCCACGATCTAGTCGACCGATATAACCACGGCGATCAGAACGGCGCCATTCACAGAAATGTTCGCAACGTATGCGATTATTTTGGCGCCAGCAGTTGTAGGCGTGAAAGAACTAAGCACACGGAACACGACCAGAGAGACGAGTCCTACTGCGGAACCGCGCGAACTCCCCCGACAAATACCGATGACAATGAGTCCACGCCAGGGTTGCCGTTGGGTAGATTCGAAAAGGAGCCAGAATTCAAGCTAAAAGTAGCCAAAGTAGCCACGTCTTTTAATCTTATAGCCAAACTTGTAGCCAAATGGCAGAAAAGCGGTATTATGAAAATAGTTTTTTATCATTGAATAATATATAATACCATTTTATGTCAGCAATAAAATAGCATACGAGCACAGTTATTTTCTCCTCATGCTTGGTCTTCAAGCTGTAAGCAAGTTGCAAATAAATGAACATAATATAAGTTCCGCGCACCTGTATACATTCTATATAGAATAGATATAGTAATTGCCAGAGAGAGAGTAAGATTGGAACATTCCAGCCAACCAGTCAGTAGGAATACTAATGGTAGAAGAAGGTCGTGCTTGAAGTCGCAGACTTCAAGTACGACCAGCTTCAAGTAGTGATATCCGCTTGTAGATGACCGGTCCAGCTTCATTTTGTAGCGGATCTCTGTGTCTGTCAAGTTCACCCGAAAACACGCGCCGTGCTACAAAACTGACTCGTAGCGTCAGCATCGATGGCGGGCAGCGTGAACAGCGTGCTAGCCACGCGTATGCCAACATGCGCGCAATTTCGTCAGTTTTGATCTTAGACAAAAGGCGTACTTAATTTCATCTTTAATTTGTAAGTTATATTTCCAATTTCTTAATTTTTATTTAAGTTAATAAAACCACCGAATTCTTGGCCAATCCTCCATAGTGGGTGTGAGACACTGACTAGGCGAACAAGAACTTCATCCCTCCGTCTCGGCAGGCGCACCGCGCGTTGCGTTCAGGTGCCTCGATGAGTACCATACTCATGGCGGGGCTAGGACACGCGTATATACCGGCTGACGCGTCCGAAAAGCTTGGAAACAAAGGGTAGTCGTCAGGCTTGCTTGGTATTTTATCTGCAGACGAGAAAAAATGGCGACTGAATGCGCTAACATAGAGGTTCAAAGTAGCCAGAAAGTAGCCATGGCGCCAATCTGAAATTTTTGTCGCCAGACTGGGTCGTAAAGTAGCCAATTTGGCGCAAAGTAGCCACCAACGGCAACCCTGGTCCACGCAAACGTGCCAAGCGACAGCCGAAATAAACAACGATCTCGAAGCCCTTACTTTGGCGAGCGCTAAGAACAAGTTTAAAGCCAATTACGTCATAGACGCCATCTTTGCAACACGAATCTCGAAGGCTATGCTTTTCTTCGCAGTAAACGAAAGTACGTTATGGGCGGCGCTTGTGCTAGTGTGGCCAATCTTACGGTCAAGCCAGGCCAAGCTGTGCGAAAAGTCAGCATGGCCGCTCTCTTTCGTGGTCGCTCGGCCGGCTCGGAGCGCACTTCACGACGTGTAATACGGGAACGGTACCGCAGTTGCGACGTAACAGCGGGGTTCTACTCTTTATTATTATTATTATTATTATTATTATTATTATTATTATTATTATTATTATTATTATTATTATTATTATTATTATTATTATTATTATTATTATTGAGGTGTTCATTAGACGGCAGTCGGCGACGATGCTCAATGGCGACAGTCAAGGCAAAACACGGGCTCAGAGCGCGAGCGGGAAGAGCCAAAGAGGACGACCCACTAGAAGGCTATAGAGAGCGCAACCCCTTACTCATCTCAAAGGCTTCGCTACATAATTATTAACAGATTACAGCGGCGACAGTGAAGCACACTTGATATCTTGAACTTCAGTGTCGTGCCACTTACGTTCCTCGCACCAGTGGCCGAAACGGCCAGGAGGACACGAGGAACAGCCCTTGGCGTCGCTGTGGCAGTTCCTGAGCCTGGGGCACACTTCCTCGGGTTTTGGATTGCTGCATTGCCGGCCCTTGAACTGTAACCCGTGAAAGTGGCTGCACCTGCGTGTGGTGAATCAAGTAAGTGGTGCCCTTGCAACAGCAAATCACCAATTGCTGCGGCAGCTTTCGCTCACCGACAACGCCGATTTTCAGAGGCGTAGCCAGAAATTTTTTTCGGGGGGTGGGTGGGGGGGGGGGGGTTGAATCATACTTTATGTATGTTCGTGAGTGCGTTTGTATGTCCGCGTGTATATATACGCAAGCAAAACTGAAAAATTTCGGAAGGGATTTGAAACCCCCACACCCCTCCCCCCTGGCTACGACCCTGCCGATTTTTGGCTCACAACCAACGCCACCGACGCGGACACCGCGTTTTCTACGACACGGCTGCTTTAACACAATCGCGTCAATATTGGTCAAACTTAGAGTCGTCACCAGCCCAGAAGGGTTTCTCGAGGCTCCGGTTATTGGTAACTACTTGTGTTCGACAATGTCTCATGAGAGTTTTGCAGGGCTGGCGCTAATGTACAATTAGACAGACATAAGTATCAGAGCTTCCGACGTGATCAACTGTTTTACTCAAAGTCGTCACCATTTAGGTTGCGTGATTTAAGTTTCAAAGTTTGTTGTAATTTTTCTACAGTATGCCCAATATGAACATACATATGATCCGGACGTTAGTATTCTATTTTGTCATTTCTTGTCTTTACTAATGTACAAAGCGTAATAACATGACAGAGCCTATCAGGGTGTTGCTCTAAGTTGAGTCAACAATCAATCTTTGCTATATTTTTTTTCCTAGCGACATCGCATTTCACTAATTCTACTGCATTTCAATAAAGCCTGCTCCATAAAAGGCACTGCTCTCTGCCCTTCATGCATTCCCACCGCATGAACAAAAACTTGCAGAACGCTTCAGCTTCACATTGAAGAGTAGAACACGATAGCGTAATCGGGCCCCATGCACATCGCCTTCTCAATTGCTTTCCTGGCTTCGGTTCTCGGTGCATGCTTCAACCGTGCCGTAAGGAAACGAACGACTGAGCGAGTAACATTGGTCATTTCAAACTGTCCTAGAATGTAGATGTACATGTAGCTGTAAATCCTACAATTCTGCCTCACACCCTCCCCGGGGGATTTACCAAGCATCAGGTAGCTTAGAAAAAAATATTTAAAAGCTAGAAAAGAAAATAATTTCGCATTTTTATAACAAAAAGATTTTTTTCAGAATTATTATTTTGCAAAAGAAAAAGAGGGGTCGAATCTATTGTTACTGGTTTGGAAAAACACCCTACGCAGGCGTAATGGCGCTGCAACGTCACTTGGGGTTGTGGTGGTAGTTATCTCATTTTACCAGAAAGCAATAAACACTATATATTTGCTCCTACGATACAGACGTCCTATCAGATTAACGTCTGCAGTTACAGTGTTGGCTCCGCTTTTATAGCAGTCTAATAAACATTACATTTGCATTCCTATAATTCAGCAAGCTATATTGAAGCATTGCTCGACCCCGGAGGAATAGATTAACGAAAGTTACGTATGATATTCACATGATTACACCATAAACTGCACTTAGTTTCGATAATACTGACGTATGTACTCTAACGTGAAAGCTGACGTTACGTCGCACCATAAGTTGCCCTTTAAACGCCAGTGTTGTCGACGTGCCTGGTAAGCCCATGATGTGTAGACAGCTACTGCACTTATAAAAACACGTCGAACCACCTCGTAACGCGTGGCTCAAAGCCATAAAATACAGCATAGAAGTACTCGCTGAATGCTTCGCATGATACCGATTCCCACAACGCGTGGGATCTGCCAAATCTGTTATATCTTTTTAAACCTTTCTCTTTTCTTTTTCCTTCCTTACCTTTCTATCCCCCTTACACCTTCCCCAGTGCAGAGTAACAGAGCGAAAAATTTCATTCAGGTTAACCTCCCTGCCTTTCACTTAACCTTTATCACTCTCTCTCGGAAGACGGGTATGACACTTCACCACGACTCCTTGGGTAACCCTGCTTACAAAATTTCATCGCGTTTTGTAACTCACTGTTTGACTGTGACGTGCAGCGTGTAACCCGGCGTGCCGCATTGGCAGCTGAAGAAGGTCTTGTTGCAGAGACGAATGGTGGCTTCGGCGCGGAAGCACAGAGCTGCCAGTAAAAGCCACGAAAGCTGCACTTTCGACATGACGCGAGTCTGCAAAAAGGAGACATCGGCCAAGTATTACTTTCTCAATGACTCGCTCTCTTCCTTCACACATCCTCAAATAAGCAGTTAGCACAGCCAGATGCCTAACCATCTAACCATTCTTTAGAGTCACCTTGCACCGGCACGATGGCACTAGGACCCTTTCATTTATCGCGCAAAGCGTCACCGACTCCGGCTATTACGGGAGCGAAGAAAATTATATAACCCTCAACATGCCAGCGACCTGCGCTTCATCGCGCGTTTAAGCATTACACGAATACCCGCCGCAGTAGTCTAGTGGTTATGGTGTTTGACTGCTGACCCAAAGGTAGCGGGATCCACTCCCAACCGCGGCGGCCGCATTTCGATAGAAACAAAATGGTAGAGGCCCGTGCCCTTAAAGAGCCCAGGATGGTCGAAATTTCCGGATCCCTCCCTCCACTGCGGCCTCTTTGGGTTTTGGGATTTAAACGCCCAACGATTGTTCATATTATTTATTGCAAGGGGAGCTACGTCGGGCTCATGTTTAGCGATGATGATTGTTCTTATTTAGACCGTAAGTGCGTCCCCGTCATGCGGAGCATGCGCACTCAGACAGCTCCAGGAAATGGTAGAAGTCTTCGGTTCTGCTGAGTGAACTGAACTGTCACTATGAACGTGCATCAGGTTCCTCCAATGTTTCTTCCACCGTTCGACAGGTTTCTTCTGGCGCTACAGTAAAATACGGAAAGCTTCAGCGCAAGATACCAATAAATGGTGCATCTGCTGGGCACTAAAGTGCTGGGATGGCGCGTCATAACATCCCTTTCTTGTCGCTCATCTGCTTATGAAGAGAGCGTAGCGATGTTGCCTTGTTGGTGCATAAAGTGTCTAGTGTTGATGTTGGTGGTGGTGCATAATGTGTCTAGCGCCCATGCGTCTAGTGTCTCTTCCTATGTGTCATCTTCTACACCAGCGCTAAGAAACTGCCTTTCCATTATGAAGAGAGTGCTGGTTCAATTCGGAGCCACAACGGTTGCACTTGGGTGGGGCTAACGTAAAAAAAACGTGGCTGATCCCCTCCGTCATAGGAATCGGTATAACACGAAAGTGAAACGTGTCTTCACAGAAGTAGTGCTTACTGTGTAGTGATATATGAGAGCTTGTAGAATGTCTATACGCGTTTGACAGCTATAGCACCGTTTGACGTGGATGCACCCATGTTGACAGCATGTCTCTCTCGCGACGACTAAAGCCCATGATCATGATTAAATCACAGCATATCCACGGAGTGAATGATGATCAGTGGGCGAAGCTGCGGAGGTTCATCGGTAAACCGTGAATCTTCCGTGAATTCTGCCCAGTACATCATCACCGACGTGAGATCGGGCGCGTTTATACTAAAGGTTCGATGAGTTATGACGACTTGCAGCGCACTTTAATTTTACATGTACGCTGTGAATTTTCATTGTTTAGAAAACCATTGCTTAGAAAACATCTGGCGTCTTTCGTTAAGCAGCTGGCGTCTTTTCGTTTTGCTTTAGAAACATCTGGCGTTCTTTCGTTTTGCTTTTACAAAACATCTGGCGTCTTTTGTTGGTTTATTTCATCAATCAACGGCGTTTTGAACAAAATTTTTATTGTTTAATCACGCACAGGAGAAATCTCACCAGGCACTACCTTGGAGGTAAAGAATGGCTGCCAATGGGAATGAGAGACAGAAGAAGTCGGCTTTTAGCTAACGCTGCGAATTTTTTATTGTTCAACAATGCACAGGAAAAATCTCCCACCGGCACCACCTTGCAGGTCAAAGCGTAAGACTGGTTACATACTACGCTACGAGGGACGAACGGGTGCCGCTATAAGGAGCTTCGCCCCTAAAACCGTTGTGGTAGCTGACGGTGTGAACATATATTTGGACACAGCGAATCGTGAATCCCTCGTAAGGATATCAACAAGCTCATAATCAACACTGGTACCCGGTATGCACTTCTTCAAAGCGTCGTCAATTGAGGAAAGAAACGGCACGGTGTGCGCTTTCTAGTAATGGGTAGCCGACGCCTGTGCTCATGCATACATAACACACACTGTGCTTCAGTAACACGGGAGGTAGAGGTTCGTAGCCTGAGCAGCAAACGCGTGCGTCCCGCTGGTTTCTGTCTCGCAGGCGCTCCTCTCGGTCCACCAAGGCACGACATTCACCCGTCGAAATCGCGTCCTTTCTGCAACGCGTATTGCAGCAGTTTTGTTAGTCGGTGCTCTCGCAATTGAAGCAGTCAACGCACGCTCACACGAAGCCAAAGGCAAAGAATGTAACTGCGTCAAGTGTGCCTCGGCGACGCCAGCGCGGCCAGTCTACCTCTCTGGTATCGAGACGCTTTAACCGTGGCCTCCGATATCGCGTGCAATCTCGGAGTAAGCGCTAGTAAGTGTCTATCGTAAAGCATTACTTCTTTTCACATCTCACAGACGGCGGCACCGCCCCGCTCCGCCCGCCGCAAAAGAGAATCTGTGAAAGATATAAGGCGCGTTCGCGCCGTGTCTTGCATCTCCCGAGTTAGCTTAGTTGGTAGGGCGTCGGGCGCTTGCCGTCGCGACCGCAACGTCGTGGGTTCGATTCCCAGCGGGGTATCTTTTTCTTGTTTTTTTTCTTTCTCACCCGTTGGCGTCCACTTTATCAACGTCATATCCGTGACTGATGTACTTGGTGGACCCCGGCTCAAAACACTTTCGTGTTAAAAACAACAACAAAAACGCCCGTGTTCTTAGATTCAGGTGCACGTCAAAGAACACCGAGCGGTCCGAAAATCTGGAATTACAGAAGCAAAGAAAATATGACAAGAAGGGAGTATTCATCAGACGAGCAGTCCGCATAGTTATATGAAGAACCGGTCTCTAACGTTTGTTTCTACCAGGATGTAAGAATGTTTCAGGAATGTATTGGTGATTCGTCTCTTTTATAATTGTTGAGGTATTTATTAAGCAGTCAGTTGTTTAATCGCCCTGCTTTGTCGTTTTTTTTTTTAGAAACTCACACTCGTCACTTAGTTCATTATAAGGTGCTCCAAAGCTCAAATCGTGTCACGGGGAGCAACTTGCTGGTTCGCACAATATTGCATACCTGGCTAAATACATCACTCAGCGAAAGCTACCACAGCGGAAACAAAACAAAAAAAAACTGAAAGGACAAATTTTGCATTGCATTTCTGTTCCCGCCGAATTCGCGTCTTCAACACCTAACATTTTAGATCATGGACTCATTAGCTGCGTAGACCACCAGTCGAATGTCCATTACACACAGTTAGCTTTTTAGTGATTGCTAAGCAGAAAGAAACCCACGTAGTCTGATATCTCGCAACACGCTAATATGGCCGGCTCTTTCTAGCAGTAGCATCCGTAACATCGAAGCACACTTTCTTTCTACAAAACACAGAGTAAATTTTTCGCATATGTGACTCAAAACATCCCCTCTGCGAAAAAAAAAAGTACCACACACAATGTCCTACGTAAAACGCGACTCGGCAATACTGCGACGGTACGAGGGATCGACTTGCCTTGAAAAGAGCGCTGACGCTGGACAGAATCACAGTAAAGTGTGATCGTGTCGTGAGAAAGACCTCTGCGAAGATACCGGACTTCGCATCTTATGTAGGGGGAGCCGGACGACGAGACATCGGCACCTTCCTTTGCGATGGCGCGATGAAGTCCGTCTAATCAATGCCTGTTTTTTTGTTTGTTTGTTTGTTTTTTCGAGATTCGCACGCAAACGTCCCACCACGACGGACGTTTGCGAGAGCCAGGGGAAAGGTGAGCTTTCCCGCGCGTTGCTTACGAGCGCGCTGCAAAGAGAAAGAAAGGACGGAACAAATGAGAGGTAGAACTTCCTCGTCTATGAGATTTAAAACTTCCTTAGCGTACTGCGCTGAGCAGGAGGGGGCAATACCGTGTGGGCTGTTTACTCAAGGCTTCTTTTACTATGCACGTTTCCGTACGCAACGCGGGGTTGAAAGGCCTCAAAGCCTTCGTCGCGCATCCTTCTTTCTGTGATATCGAAAGCGCGACGCGAAAACGAACACCGGCGCCATCAGCGCGCAAGCGCCACAGGGCTCTGTTCCGCCGCTTGCCGACTGGCGGGTGCGTTTCAGCACTGTAGGTTTAGGAGCGGCTCCGGAAAGCGACCTGGTGCGGAACGTGAGAATTGTGCCTCTTTTCAAATGTATACAAGCTTCCGTGACATCACTGATTGGATCGGGATGAATTTATGAAGCACTCGTTACAGAGCAGCATCACGTTTTCTCTTGGTTTTGTTTTCTTTTTTGTGAGAGAATTATGTATATATGTCAAAGGCGTCATCTGAATGGAACGACTTCCCGGCTTCTTTTGCCAACAACCCAGACCATTCACCTTTTCAAGCTGCCTTGCGTAACATTGTATAACGCGCGTGTTTTAACCAGTCCTCTCTGTAACGGCGTTCAGAGTTAACAGTATTTTAAATAAATAAATAAATAAATAAATAAATAAATAAATAAATAAATAAATAAATAAATAAATAAATAAATTTGTCTGAAATATGTTCAAACAATATGTGTTATTATCTAATTGCGCGATACATTTAGTGGTCGAGAGGGAGAAAACATGCGTGGAGTAAAAATAAATATTTAACACGTGAAAAAATAAGAAAAGTTTGGTTTTTGACGTACAGGCCACGCGAAATAGCATGATGCAAGAGAAGTAAGCTTTAGTTTTATTACTTTGCACAACACTAAATAAGCAGGCGACACAGGAAAACCGTAAGATTATTATATCGATGCGCCACGGCTCTCAAACTGGTGCACAGAGCTTCCCTATCGCCAGATGGATCACAGTTGCCTCACGTAGCCACTCTTTGGTAAGGCACACACGACACAAGAGCGAAAGGTGCATCATTAATGCCGCCTTGTAGAGAGACCAATAACGTGCGCAACATGACTTATCCGCATCGGAGAGTATCTACCCATAGCTTACCAAATCTGCCGAAACATTAAATTACATATTTTGTAAAGACTACGATCTCGGAGCGGTGCAGTTTTTAGCGCTTAATAATGGATTTATATAGAGACGTTCCAAAATCCTAGACCTCGCTGCTAAATAACCAGCCCTCTGATTTTGGCGAAACATTTAAAGAAGGATATTCCCTGCATGCCTGGGTCCTGCAGTGGAAGTGAAAATAGGTTGTTAATTATGAAATGACGACGACTATAATTTGGTAAGTTATTACCACTTTCATTCCGCTGAGAAGTGCAACCAGAGTTTTCAAGCATTGTACTGCTAAACTACATTGAATACTTCTTTATCTTCAGTGTCCAACCAACGTGCTAAGTGAACTGCGTAGCGAGCAGTATAAGAAAATTGGTTTCTTTATGCTGCTCGCTGACTCGAACAAACAGATGACATTGTTCAAAATCAATCACTCTCATTCTCCCAACGAAGTTGGCTTTGATTTTCGTTTGCAATTAAGAAGCGCAGCCCGCAAATGCAGAAACCTAATAATCATTTCCGTGAGTGCATAGGCTGCATGCTTTCAGTCACTGCGACGCAGTACACGATTATAACTTTTGCATACAAGCGATTTATGGTAATTGTTATCGATACTCACTTTTGAGCGCAATCTCTTGGTTGTGTGGCAGCGTGCTCTTTTCAATAGGCGCAGGTCTCTCGAGCGCCTTGTTCTTCAGGAGATCAATCCTCATTGGATGAGCTTTCTTCGTTCTGTTCAGTGAAGCTCCCTTCGAGAAAAAAAATAATATCAGAGTATAACAACAGGGACACGTAAGCGCCTAATTCTCAAGCACGAGCCTTCGCGCAGTACGACGTTATGGGAGACGTGAATTGTATAAGCAATGCTATCAGCGACATCTTACTGTTTGTTCTGCGAGATATAGGCCAGACAGCCTCTTCGCGTTACCTCTTATTTTCGAATAAATATAACAAAAGACCGCACGTGAACGTATAGGTCACTGCCGACACTATGTCATAAGTTTTGCGCATTCTGTAGTCAGTCGCTTACATGGACATGACAAGCAGCGCGGTATACCACATATAAGTTTGCGGGCTATCTGAAACACCTTATCTCTGGGGTCAGGCCCTCTGGGCGAGGATTGCAAAAATAGTGTAGTATCAAAGGAAATAATTGTGAAATTCCGCTTCGCACTTAGGTGCGTGACACGGTGCAGAATCTTAGCCCTAGGAAACTTAGAACGGTGAAGGTAATTGTGTGCGCCTACCTCGGCGAAACTTTGCAGCGAGACAGATACAACAGGTGGTCCTCTTAAACTTTCACGACGTAACCTCAGCACTTGAATCTGAGTGATGTCGCGGACTTAAAAGTCAAGTTGTTTTTTTTTTGTGTGTGTGTGTGTGTGTGTTTTCGCCACAGTGGCTTAATACTGTTAAATCAATTTTTACCGAATAAAGAATCGTTCAGGTCCTGGAAGGTGCTGTCAAATCCACCAGGCAACGGCGAGTTGGGCGCGAGAACATTAAGCTGGAACTGTCTTATGCCTTCCTGAGCTTTTCCTTTTTTTTTCTTTTTTTTCTTTTTTTTCGCTTACCACTCCACTTATTCAGGCAAGAGTGATGTTTTTGGCGTTATGAAAGTGTAATTTGCTAATCTGAGAAAGATCGCGTTTTCTATCACGCGTCTTTAAAGTCCCTGAGTCTACAACGCGCCCCGTGGCTTTGGTTACTTTGACAAACGGTTTTATGCACATCTTCAATAAAATAGAATGCCTTGCTGGGTGATTTGGTGCATTGTCTGAAAACAAAAGCAGAGCGCAAATAAGACGGCACACAAGAGACAAGAAGACGGGACGGGCGCTCGACGCCCCGAAGAGCGCCCGTCCCGTCTTCTTGTCTTTTTTGCCCCGTCTTTTTTGCGCTCTGCTTTTATTTTCGATAAAATGCACTGGACGAGGTTCCTGCCGACAGTCAAATGCGGGTAGTTCCTTCCGAGTGATCTACGAATCAGTGCTCACAAATTAACGCGACAGGGTGTTCACCTCAGGTGGAAGGGGCTGCTGGCGTACACTCGTATCATGAACGCCCCGGGGCAGCGTGGGTCGAAGGTGGCCGGTATAATGACGTAGTGACCCGGTCGCAGCTCGAAGCGACCGAACACCTCGCGGTAGTTGATGTACGCCCCGGAGTTGGCCACGTCCGGCGTACGAGCGAAGTGATCCAGAGAAAGACGGCGGAATTGGTCCGTCGCCTGCGTGCGGAAAGCAATAGCGTTATCAATATTTACAGATCCCAGGTCAGTGCACTATTTCTGCAGCTAACAGGAACCCCATGCTGCAAATATCCTGCGTTATTGAATTTCATTTTGCTCACTCGATATCTCACTTGGCAGCACTTGCAATGCACCTGTATACGTACTATAGTCGGGTACAATTTGAGAAGTCCGTAGCATTTCTTCTTCAAAGACGTATGCACACAAGTCTGCACCAATAGGAGCGCGCTCCAGACTGACGTCATGAGCCGGAGGGCGGTGACCTTGCCTTCGGAAAACATTGCCGAGTGCATGAGAAGGACTATTTTTTTTTATCGGAGGCGATCGACGGCCGTGCTTCGGTAATCTGGGTGACACCTCTCCGGATTTCCTAAGTTGTATCCGAGTGTAGATACAATTAAACAACGCCAGAAACAGCATCTAAAACAGGTTTTGTTAACGCATCCTGTGTTTTGTAGCACTCTCAAGATATGGAATGTAATATGACGTGAAAATTAACATAAATGAGAGCCATAAAAATAAGCTCGCTAAAATGAGTGTATTTAGCCAAGAATTTGATGCAAACTCTCCGAAAAAATATAACAGTTGCTGACCAAGTTGAAACAAGACTGCTATCTTGGGACCCATCTAGAGAATTTCCTTGCTTGCCAGAGTTTTCCTGTGGCATCCCAATAAGGAATTCATTCTAAATCTAAAATGTCATTGACCTTTTGCTTTTTTTCAGTGATCAGAAGCCTTCGCCATTCTTTGCTTTCATTATTATCAGTGTATCTCTCAACACGTAAGAGACCTACAAAGCTAAAAAATGACTGCTTGTACTCACTTCTTTCTCATGAGCAATTTAAAAACTTTTAAAAACTGTTCTGATCATAAATTCTTTAAATAAATTAATGCGAGGCATATTCTTGCGTCGCATGAAATGAGTTCGCCTGTGAGAAGAAAATAGGAGGACTGGCTCCTTTAACGCCGGATCAGTTCACTTACTTGATAGATGACGAATCCTATCTGATGCATGCGCAGGCGGTTCCGTGTGATGAACGCATTGTGGGGTGGATGCACCTGCATTAGTGCCACCACGACGCTCGCCGTGGTGTCATCGGCCGCTGGTGCATTGCCTGCACCCACGAAAGAACGGCAATGCTAAACGTGCGCCCACAAGAAGTCCCATGTACCACGAGTAATCTTCAGTGAAACCAACTGCGAAACTACCAACATGTCCCTGGGTTCCGAGACCTGTTGGTAACTTGCAGGTGACACCAAAGGCGCACCTTCCAGACATGCCGGTGCTACAGCAAGGAAGCTACAATGACGCCAACGCCGCATATTTGTTGCTGCTTCATTGCCAGAATAACGCAACCCGAACGTTATGGCATCTGTGACAGAACAGTGCCAGATACCACGTGCGATATACTGATAATATTAACGTGACGTCATGAAGACTCAGTTTCAAACTACGCGAATACCGCTTGAATGACCGCCTAAATGACGTCAGTACAAGCTATTTATAATGTATACAGGGACTGGCGACTAGTCTTCAGGTATATCTACTGCGTTGTCACTTGTGTACACGTAAAATAGTTATAACGTGTAGCTTTTCATCCCGACATAAAGATCTCGGCATCGTAAGCAAAGCCAAATAGGCAGTAATAAAGAGTCACTTTGTTTGCAAACTACCACCCAGCTTTCCTGTTAGTTGGCGGTCGGTATCTCACGTGATATGACGCAGAAAACCAGCTTATGGAGAACAAAAATTAGCCACAATTTCATGCCAGTGAGTCAATTAACCTGAATCTGTGTCAAACATCTAATATCTACCAAAAACCTGTGAATTCCACGTTGGCTCGTAGTAACCTACATAACGAGAGATATTTTATTATAAAATGCCATGATCTCAAAAATATATTTTGATTTTTCAAGATTTCTTATATTTGGCCCCGCCTTGCGGCGCTCTTATACTTTGTGCCAGGTACAGATGCTTTCTTTCCTGTGAAATGGACGCATCGTACTTGTGAGCACCGTTCAAGATACCGAGATACCTGAGGCTGACTGCACGGGCATGAAACGCTAAACTTGTCTTCTGCACGTTTTGTTCTCACGTATATCACACTAGCGAGGTAACCTATTTATAGTGTAGCTTCCTATTGATCAAACATTTTGAGCGATAACGTCTCGTTTTTTTCTTTTTTTTTTCGTTGTCTTTTCACAAGGTCTGCTTATTAGTAGTTATGTTGAAGACAGACTTACATCCCTATAAATGTAATTTTCATGTCACTGCATTTAACAAATCGAAAAAAATTCGCTCACCTTGGTCACCTGGTGCGGGCCTTATAGACAACAGGTACTGCGGATTAGTGCTGAACGAGCCTAGGTTGTTTCTTGATCCACCCGAGTTGACGCCGTCGACCCACACGCCGCGGATTGCACGCACCTGAAAAAGGCATCCAAAAAGAACAAGCCCGTTGAGTTCTGGCGTTCACACAAGATACTGCAGTTTTCGAGGTAGAGTCCACGCTCAGGCTGATGCCCGTCTAAATAGTATCAGCACACGGTCGTTTCTGCATGTGCTCTAGAGAAAGAGAGAAATAGAAAGATATGAAGAGGACTGCCGGGAGGTTAACCACATATTACCTTCCGGTTTGCTACTCTGCACAGGGGTGGGGAAATAAAGGCAAGAAAGAGGGTACAGAGAGAGAGAAAAAAGGAAAAGAAAACAGAAAAAAGCGCGTGCGCACACACACGCACGCACACGCACATACACACACACAGAAAAAGAGAACACACACAGCAAGGTCGTTCTCAATGCAGTCGTCAAGAACGGCCAGTCGATCGCAAGAAGCAAAGTATAGCGCTTGCAGGGCCCTCTTTTGCGACGTTGTGTCCTGTCATATCGTAGAGCTCTTTTTTTCCGAGTTAATTCGACGGTCATCCAACTTGTTGAGTACGTTGGAAAGGAATAGTCGCTGTGCACTGTACTGTGGGCCATCGGGAAATATATATCCAACTGTTTCTTCAATGCCGCAGTGGTCACAGGCTGCGGTGTCGGCCATGCCAATGTGGAACGCATAGGCGTTGGTAAACGCAACGCCCAGCCATAGTCTACACAAAAGGGTAGCATCTACACGGCGAAACCTCGATGGGACTGCAATACTTAAGGTTGGGTCCAATGAATTAAATTCGGCATGGAAGTGCGCCTCATTGCACTGCGAGGTGGTGCAAGCGGAGCTTCCATGCAGCATCAGTCCTGGAAAGCGGTAGGGTAGTGCGTCTTCTTCTGTATGAGCGGACGGGCAGGTTTATCGGCCCGTTTCTTGCCGATAATTCCACAGTGATTTAGTATTCATTGAAAAGGGACTTATGTCACTTCTCAGTTAAGTACTGTATTACCTCTGCAGTCTCTAGTACCAGCTGTTCGTGCGATCAGCGGCGTATGGCTTACAGTAGAGACTGCCGTGCCGCCTTACAGTCGCAGAAAAGAAGTCCACTTGTGTGTCGGTTGGTTGATGACGAATTGTAACACGGTATGAATGGTTGCCAGTTGTGCTGCCGTCGATGTTGTTGCGTGAGATTTCTTGAATTTAGTGATCGTAACCAATCTTGGTATCACGACTGCTCCGGTTGAGGACAGTCTTGAAAAGCGGGAAGAAGGCTCGTCGTCACTCGTCAGTCGAGTTTTAAAGATGTCTCTGTAATCACCTTGCTCACTGTAGAGTTGCGCTCAATACGACTTTCAACACGGGAGCGCGTGGCCTCACGGGTTTAAAGATTGCGCATGGCTTCAACTTGCTTCATGTCTGTAACTAAATATTTTTCTTTTTCGGGAACATCCTCCAGTGAGAGCACAGCGTTTAGATGTCGAATTAAGGGCTAGTGGAAGGAATGCGCAATCCTTAAACTCGTGAGGTCCCGCGCTCCCGTGTTCCAAGTCATATTGAGCGGGACTGTACATATCTGTAAATACAGTTGTTTTTGACAGCGCAAGCGTACTGAATGTCGGGCCCTTCACTCTGAGGTCTCGCAACCCTTCGTGGGAGCTTCGGCGTCAACGCACCCGGTCCCCCAGTCTCAACACTACGAACTTGAGTTGCACACAAAGCCAACATATATAGCCATGGGCAGTGTACCTCTCCTGGCTTCTCGGGAATGCCATCACCGTCGAAATCCGGCCCCAGAGTGCAGATGGAAACTTCCTCGAACTCGCGGCAGAAGTCCTCGTACTTCATCCAGAACTCGCCATCGCCGTGCTGGCGCCACTCCATCTGCTTCTTCGTCTCGACGTCCACCAGGGACCACTGGGGATCCCTGTACAGAAGGAGTCGTTCACGGCCTATAGTTGGCACTCACTACACCAGATAATTTTCACTAAAAAGACACATGCCCGTCTCGTTGTGTTTGTGTTTGTTTCCTGCGTTGCGTGTCTCTTCAGCGACTGTCACACAGATCATAGGCGTGCGCACAGGGGGGGCAGGGGGGGGGGGCAACCCCCCCTATTCACCTAAGAGGGGGGACGCAAAGTCAGCCCCATACATTGCCATAATAGGGAGAGGGGCGCTGCGACACGGGGGGGGGGGGCGCAATCTCAGCGCCGTCCACCATTGGCATAATTGGGAGGGGGGCGCTGCGACGAACCTTCGCCCCCCCCCCCCCCTGAAGGGGACCCCTGCGCACGCCTATGATACAGATACGCGCAGGTACGCGCTTAACAGGTGCGCGCAAGGCGGGAAGTGGATTGCACTGAAACGATGTGGTTGCCGTAACTTTAGTCTCGGCCGTAAATGATCCTGTGGGCTCACTGACATTCAACGACGATGGGATTCTGGGGTCAGCAATAATTCGATAGACATACGTCAAATTGCGAACTCATGTTTTGACCCACCGTGGTAACTTAGAGGTTATGGCTTTGCACAACTAACCACGATGGTGCGGGTTCTATTGAAAGCCGCGGCGACCGCATTTTGATGAGTACGAAATGAACCAGTGCGCCTGTTGGCACTTGTATTTAGGTGCGTTGCGAAAAACTCTTAAAGTTACCGGAACGCATTCACTGGGGCACGCCACATAATCTTATCGTTATTTAGGTATGTAAAACTGCAGCATTCAAGTCATGCTTTGTATGGATTAGATATACATGTAGAGCATGATATACATACAAACACTCTTATCTTTACAAAACTGTGCACAAGTTAATCACTATTCCGTCGTCACTATCCTTCCATCACAAACCCGTTGCATCCAATCTTCGATCGAAAGCTCCAAGCGAGGTTCAGGCCTCGCGAATACGCGCTGCGCTTTTCTTCTCTCAGAACCCCCTTATCCTGACCAAACTATGAATAAGCGGAGTTTCCACTTTTACACTTCGGAAGATGCGGTACGTCCATCGAAGAATACCAAAAGGCGCAAAACTTTTCGCTTTCCCAACGAGCTTGTAACAAGTGCGACATTTCTATTCTCCCGTTGTGCTGTGGTCCCAAAGCGGTGACAGGGTGAGCTTATCTCGAAGTATTAGTAGATACGCGAAATGCTCGTCTTAATATTGGTCTAACTTAATTTGCATAGAATCAGGTAAGAATGTGATGATGATAGCTGATTTTCTTTCTCTATTTTTGGCGCAAGGGCCACTGTGGCCAAAGAGCGCCAAACCTAAGCTCACTGGTCGACTCATATAATAGCCGTTCACAAGCTGGGGGATACAGCACCAACAGTGGTGTATAGGGCCTAAAATTAGCTTCGAGTAATGGATATAGGTAAACACAGTTCTAAAATATAAAGGCAAAATGCACGGCCATTACAAATTCACGCCGCCTCAGCAACAGTCCTAAAAGTAAAAATAAAGTGAGAATGTTAGGAAAAGAGGGAGAGTGCAGGCGAGGGCAACGCAAGAAAAAACAGAGAAAGAAATAAGGACAGAAAGAAAGGGCGTTATTATTATGGTTGCTCTTGGTTTCGGGCAGGAAATAAAAAAAAATACATGACAGGTGCAATTCGAAATGGTCGGGAAGCGTCAGCAATCTGCCATGGGCTTCATTAGGGCCACGGTAATGATGACGTGTGCAGTTTATGTCAGACTTAATTGCGCTGGCTTGCGCGTACGCATCGCTCCAGTCGCCGGTCCACTCGATGCCGTTCCCCCAGGGGTTTCGCACGCGCAGCAGGCAGGCGTCGTGGCCGTTGCTCAGCGCCACCCGACGCACGGCGCTCACCGTGTACGCGTGGCCCGACACCAGGCCATTGGGGTCGGCCGTTGTGGCCAGCCACCAGTCACCCTGCAAAGTTGGGCGCTGTTAACTATCAGCACAGAAGCGTGCCCTCTTCTTGGGACGTTAAAAAAAAGCGTGCCGCTTCAAAGCGATTGCAAAACTAAACTAAAAGCGGAACTAAAACCCTCAAAGCTTCAGCGAGGCAGCCGCCGTGGTTGTAATTGAACGACTGCCTTATTCGGACAGAAGAAATAACGCGTGAACGAAATTTCTTGGCGATGCCCACCGTATCAAAAAACTCACAGTCCCCTACGAATTCGCCTAAGACGACTCGAAGGCGAAATCCTCCTTCTTTTTCATCTGAGTCGATGTAGAGGTCCTCGCCCCCTCCCCCCCCCCTCCTCCATTTTTCCGAAAGTTTTCCGCTCCTAATGTGGTTTTGCCTGCCTCCAGGTTCAAAGGCATTGCAAGATTTCTGTACCTGACTTGGTTTTTCACAGCCTCCGTGATCGGCCCTCCTTTGACCAAGTGACGACGTCGTGTGATGGCGTCATGTTATGATGTCATCAGGATGTCCTGATGTGACATAATGATGACGTCACAAATTATGGCAATCTGTGACGTCATGATGATGTCACATTGTGGCGACATCACGTGATGATGATTTTTTTGCATCACTCGTGTTCACGCCGCCGACGCCGTAGGTCAATTTTCGAGTTTGATAAGAGATATTAGGCTTTCGCCTAATTACAATAATTGGTCAGGTTTTACGTGCCAAAACCACGATATGATTGTTAGGCACGCCGCAGTGAAGGCTTCTCCGAAAGCTTGCTAGGCCGCCGATTCTTCATTGCTTCGTCAAAGGAGGCCCGATCACAGAGGCATTGCAATGTCAGGTACAGAGAGCCCGCAATGCCTCCGACCCTTCGATCGGTTCGGAGGCATTGCGAGTTTTCTGTACCTGACCTGTTTTCACACTGCCTCCGTGATTGCCCTTCCTCTGACCAAGCGACGATGTCATGTGATGACGTCACATATTTAGGCAATCTGTGACGTCGTTTGACGTCATATAGTGACATCGTAATGTGATGATAACATTTTGCACTAGTCATGTTGACGCCGACGGTTAGTTTTGGCGATTGATGAAGCATCTAAGTATTTTGCCCAGAAGCTTTCAGTACACTGAAAAATGGCAAAAATTCCTGGTTAAGATTGCTATGCATCAGCGTTGCCAGTTCTCATTTTCGCTGAGTCGCTTGTAGAATTCTCAAGTCGGTTGTCGCATTTTCTTGCCCTACTTGCATTTTTTTAAACAAATACAGTTATTTTAGTGGTCATCACGTTCATCAATAGCGCGTTTGCCGTTCACTAATAGCTCGTTTGTCGATGACCTTGAGCAGTTGAGTATTGAAGTGAAACAAGCATACGTTGGGAGGATCAACAAGTAACGTTAATCATGGAATGACAAACGTGTATTCAACCGAATGTAGACTACTCTGGAGACAATGTTAAAAAGTAAATATGTGCTTTCGTTCATAGTTGCGGATATTCTCGCTGTACGAAATAATTAGTGATTTTTCATTATAATAAAAAATATTTTCAACAATGGGAAAATTAATTAAATTTCCGCTTTTTTGGCTTCTTTTGTGACGATTATTTGGTTGTTAGGTTGGTAGCATCTGGCAACACTGTTATGCATGCTGAGCTAAATTTAAGGAGACATTACATGACTGATAACTGCTTAAAAAAGCGTTTCTGGTGCACATTTTGCGGTGGCAATGTACCCGCGACTTTACGGGCAGTTCATGAGGCGGCGTGCATGCATATAATGTTATTTTTTAAGTTATACTTAAAGCGCAAGAACTTGAGGTGGAGATGAGTATGTACACGCAGAGCCCAACATCGTATCGCCATTATGGAATTTCTTTTTTTCACTTCATCAGTGGTCAAAACTTGTACTGGTCTGAGCGTTCTTTTTTATTGGATAGAAAAACGGCGCGTCTACATGGACGTCATCGTCATCTGTACAAAGCTAGTGCGACCACTGGAGGCCGGAATTTTAGGCATTAAAAAAACGCGTTTTAGACGCCTAAAATAGCGCGCAAAACAATGTTTTAGGCATTCAACGTCCTAATTATAGGCCCAAGGAATTTTTAATTAAATGCAAACAACTTCAAAACAAAGAGTTGCACAACCTGTACTACAACAGGAGAGCAGGAATGTTATTGTTTATGATGGCACAAAGGCGCGAGCAGTCAAACATAGCCGTGCAATAGTCCTTTTTCCCGCGCGGTTTGCAGAACACGGTCTCTCGTTTTGTTCTGTAGTATGGCAAGTCATGTGTCCACTGTCGAATCAACACACTTCTGGGTCTCTTTCTTTTCGGCATGGCTGGGAAGGGCAGAGCAGGAGCGGATAGCCAGACCGGTAAAAGACCAGACGGGAGGGGTGCCTCGTATTGGCTGGGTCTAATCGCGTAGGGACCATTTCTCACCTGTCGGTGAGCACCTTCAAAAGTAAATTACAAACAAAACAAAAGCCGCGTGCACGCCACATTTTTCTTTCTTTCTTTGCTATCTGCAGTGTCGCATTAGCCAACCGCACGCGCCATGTCAGCGCGGCGGCGTGTGCTGGCCGGCGCGTCCCTTTTCACTGCTGTTAGCGGCTGTTTTCCGGAAGTTCGCTGAAATAGAGGAACCCATAAAGTTCCGAAATGTCATTTGTGGCCGGTAGCATGAATAATGGTCTCAAACTGCACGCGAAAGCGAAACGAGTGTTCATGTAGGCCCCTATTTTGGTAATAGACATTTGGGCACAAACGCCAAAAATAAAACACCATAAAACACAAGAAAAACACCATAAAAGCCCTTTTTAACCTCTAATTCATGCTCATATATCAAAGTGGGGTGATAGGAGGCCAAGGAACGAAATAGGCATTTGCCTAAAATCCGGTCTCCATTCATCTATAGTCGGTTACAACCTAAGATCACACACAAGTTCTGCCCCCGACAGTTCCGAAACTGCGCTGCGCCTGCCATTCATCTGTGCAAGAGAGTCGTGCTAGGTGGTTCGCGTTGTGACCACAAGTACTTTTTCGCTGCTAATGCAAATACTGCGCATATTAAGAATTAAACTTCAGTCGTCCACACTTAAAATGATTACCTTCCAAGTTCCCACGAACAGTGATGCCGGAATCTTTGATGAAATTTACCAGGACGTTCAAGTTTTCGAACAAAATAAAACAGCGACAAAGACACTTGTATGTATAAGAAAATCAGCTACCTGATACACGCTAAAGGCGCTTGACGTCACGGAAAAGAGCAAATGCAATTAGATGGTGCAACCGGATGGTGCAACCAAAAAAATGCAATTAGATGGTGCAACCAATTAGACGGTGCAACCAGCGTGGAACAGCGAACGCCGTGAACATTTATACACAGGTTTTAACAGACTATAGGTATCTTCGTCTTCGAAGCGCTGAGGACTAAAGCGCCGGCAAAACGGCCAAGTCAGAAGCGCTGGTAGTGCGAGCACTTGCCTTGCGCGAACAAGTGACGAAGGCACCGTGCTCGGACGCCTTGAGAAGGAATCCGAACAAGTTCTCTGGAGCGTCCTGCAAGTCGTACCGCTCGGCCAGACCACTGGTCAGGTCAACCATGGCGTCCATGGCCTGTCCACCCTCCAGGGCCTCATAGCTACCGTGCAGCCTGCACAGAACCGGTACATTTCACTTGATTATGTCACCAGTGATTCACTACATTCCACTGCCTTGGATCGCTCTCTATCGCAGAACTGGACTATCACGTTTCGAGGTGATTCACCGTGTACTCCAAGACCTAGAAGCTTCAACTGCCGGAACACATCGACAAGCCACAGATGTGCTTAAGGTTCTCCAATGGGGGGACAGTTTCCCCGCAGCCCTCCTTCTCCCCTCCCCCATATTGGTGTAGTACGAGAGAAAACAAGCTCTATAGTGAATGCAAGAAATGATAATTAAGCGATGAGGTGTTTCACAGCCTGTCATTCATACCCGGCTTTCCTGGGGTAAAGGAGGGAAGGAAACAGTTCTTGGAAGCAGCATCAGCTGGGAGTCCATGGCCAAAAAGCCGCATGCACCTGCCACGGTGGTCTAGTGGTTATGGTGCTCGATGCTGACCCGAAGGTCACGGGATCGAATCTCGGCCGCGGCGGCCGCAGTTTCGATGGAGGCGAAAATGCTTGAGGCCGGTGTACTTACATTTAGGTGCACGTTAAACAACCCCAAGTGGTCGAAATTTCCGGAGCCCTCCACAACGGCGTCCCTCATAATCATGTCGTGGTTTTGGAACGTTAAACCCCAGCAATTATTTAAAAAAACCGCATGGTCCTTGCTCTGCACATTAGAGAACGGTGGTACATGTCCGACTAAATACAGGTATGGGGCAGACTTGGTGCCCACTTGATTGAATAGAGAGTGGTGGGGCCTACCCTCCTGTGCCTATGGCTATGGACAAGCCCACAAATATCACCAACACACCTTGCGAGCAACCACTGAAGGCCACCAGTCGTAAAGATAGACACTGGTTAACTCCCTTCTTGTTTTCTTGACATTAATAGTCACCGCGACACTCAAACAAAATTGACAATGTATACCAAGCTATATATGAGGGAGGTGGTCAGTCCTGTCCGTTCTGCTTGTTTTTTGCGTTATTTTTCCAAATGAACCTTCCAATAACTTTTTTCGGAGCTAAGGGATGTAACCTGCAATTTTTACTTGACCAGAGCTTGTGCTTAAGACGTGCGCCCAGAGCAGCCAAATTTGTCCATAAGTGATGTAATATGCCAGATTGGTCTTGTTTGAATGCAAGTAGAAATGAGAGTCTTGGCACTTGCAGCACACCCAGTGGTGCACTTTCACACCATACGCATATTATGTGAAGTTCCTGCTACAAGCCTCACAGCAGCTGGGCGAAAAATTATGGGAACTTGGCGTGCTGTCAATACTTTAACACGACTTCACTACTGTTAATGCTTGCGCTGCGCTGCAACAAGTTGTGATCTTTTCTCTTTTTTTTTCCTTGCTGTACTCAAACAATACCAATCAAATATCACCTATTACTATGTTTGGAATGAACGTTACCACACTGTAATTAAGTCATGACGATGAGGACTGCACAGTAATGGGAAAAACAAAGCTTTTGTTTGAATGCGCAGCGTTTGCAGAATTTTATTGAATAGCGCATATGAAATTACATATGAGACAGCCTAATATATGACACACGCAACACTGCACGAAGCATCTATGCCCTGTGGTCAGGCAGACTGTTTCAGAGGAGACGTGCTCAAATCACGTTTGCAGTCAGCAATGAATAAACCGCGACCATAAGAAGCGAATTAGGTCGCAGTATGCGGCAAAGAGAATTCAGGTTTTTTGCAGTCACTTGTGGCAAGCTTAAACACAAACTTGTTCTCTTGTTTGTTCGACTTTATTAGCATCTAGCACATGCAATATTCGGTTAGGTGTTGCTATTCGCGTCCACTAGTATGTGCAGTGGAGACGCTTGAAGACAGAATTTCAAATTTATTCCATCGATTCTGCAGTGAGGTCGCCCGCCCTTCTAACAGCAGAACGTAGCGAAAGTCGGTCACGTGCTCCATCCGTCCCGTTTCATTGGTCGAATCAACAGAAAGAAAGGGGAGCCTGAAATGGCACGAGATGCTCACTTGGCGTAGGCCTTCTCGAGCAGGGCGACCCAGAACTCTCGCGGGTCGCTACAACGCGAGTAGATGAGCCGGTCCTCACTGGTGGGCAGAAGGTCGTCCACGTACACCACCACCCAGCGACCGAAGCGCCACAGGTTGAAACGCACCGCACCCTTGTACTCCGAGCCGTACAGCTGCTGCTCTTGGGGAACAACCTGCGAACGGGCGGTTCGTGGTCACAGACAGTAAGCAGCGGTACCGGTAAATCAATACACTGATTTTACGCCGTTCTACGCAATTCCAGAGCATTGCTTTAGAACAGCGCCAGTGCTTGTCTCGTCTTATCTTTGTAGCCTGTCCTGGTCTGCACTGAAAGTGTCGCCTTAAAAAAATTGCTTTTACCAATACGCATTTCGTAAGTCCTGTTGAGAAAGAGTTACGATGCTGGAAGCAACGCACAACGGATTTCTCTAAATAAAGCCGGGTCACCATAGCCCGGAAGCAAGTACTCTTTTAATTCACTTTAATAAAACGGAAAAACCACGCGCGATTTATTACAGGTATATTACTTTAACAGTTTAATCTCCCATATGACGAATCATTACTTTGCCATGCAACATGTTTCTCGTACTGTGTCTCAGATTGCGAGCTCTCAGAGTAAAATGTGAGTGCTACAAGCCCTGCAGACTTCTTTTGGCCCTGAAAGAAACTATTCTTCGCAAGAGCAAAAGTATGCGAATAGTTCAATAAAAGAATTTTTTTTTTTCGCTGCAGCAAAGCAGTTTTAGTCGATCACCCGTTCATGCGCTCTTGTTTCATTTCGTTCGTCTACCATTCCTTTCCTCTCATATTTCTTATAATTTATTCTGCTTCCTTCTCCCGCTTCAGACGTCCTCTTTCAGAATTCAAGGGAACGAATTTTCAGGGCTCGTTTCTTTAATTTTTGCCACAAACCTTAATGAAAACCAGCAGATAATGAAGCCAAGGAAAGCATAGGGGACGTTAATTGTAGTGTTTTAAGTGTATTGTGGTAATTTTGATAAAATATGCGAAGGTGGTAAAGTGGTCGAAAAGAGAGCTTTGCGCCAGCAGAGACCGAACCTACAACCTTAGGATTACGCACCCGATGCTCTTATCAATTGCGCTACAGCGACGGTCGTTATCTCGTTGTTTTACTCGGGTATTTATGTGTATGCAAAACTGGGAGTGTTAGCCAACGCTGCCCGTAGCCATGACGGCGAGTGTGGAACACTCTTTTCTTTGCTAGCTGGCGTCACGTAGCACGCGATCCCTTAACGAGCGGACAGCTGACCAATTAGCCCTCGCATGCTACCTCAAGGCATCAAATCTGCCGGAACGAGACCCTCGCTATGAATGATTCAAGGGAGGGAATTTTGAGGGCTTTCTTTCAGTTTTTAGACAACCTTAATGAAAACCAGCAGATAATGAAGCCAATTAACGAAGGTATAGGCGATGTTATTTGTAATGTTTTAAGCGTATTGTAGTAATTGTCATAGAGATGTGAACCACTTCTTTCTTCACATCTTTATCACACAATTACTACAATACACTTAAGGTAGGTCACCACCTTCAAAAACGCATTTTTTTTGAAAAAACTGTTTGTTTTTTTTTATTTCACATTTTCAAACTCCTTGTCTATTGAAGAATATTTAGCAAAAATAATTACGTAGTTATCTTGAGCTGTTCGAAAGTTATGACCATTTTTCCAACCCCTCTTAGGCACATTCGAAACCGAAACTGCGCCGCTTCAGAGGAGGTCCCAAGCTATGATCCTGGAGAATGTCGGACCTATTGAATCTTTATTACATGGACATCTGATTCAAATCTTTAAAGACATTTTTCTCAAAACATGATTTTTTGCGTCCTACACATACGCGAACAGTGATAACTTTCCTTCTGATAAACACTTTCAGATACAACTTTGCGTACTGTTTCTTTATAGGTTGAGCTGTGCATTCAAGCAGAATAATTGAAAACGAGCCGTAACTTTTTGTACTAGGACCAATTGTGTCCAAAACAAACGTGTCAAATATAAACTTTTTCAGTCTTTTTACGATAACGCGCCTTAGCTTAGAGATGGGATGATCGTGGAGGTTAGATGCACAGATTAGTGTCCTCACTACGTACCTGCCAAGTCGCGTTTCAATCGCACCAACCATATTGTAGTTATGACTGTTGGCGCAACATGCATATTTTGGCACATTTTGATTTTTATAAATTTTGTTTTTTATATTTTTATCAGTTTCATCATTCTAAAACTTAAACTTATCTAAGCCCTACAAGCAAAAACTATAATTACAACTTTTGGACTGCAACTGTAAAATTTTTTCTCGAAGGTGGTGGCCTACCTTAAAACACTACAATTAACGTCGCCTATACCTTCGTTAATAGGCATCATTATCTGCTGGTTTTCATTAGGGCTCTTTCATTCAAGTAACGCGAACATCTTTCTTTGAGTTTATTTGTCACTGCGACACTTTTTATGTCACACAAATTTCGTCTCCCTTTTGTGTCCAACAGGCCATTATCACGTAGTGTTTCTGTGACGTATTTAATTTTACTTTAAGATATTGATAACACTACTTCTTTGCTAATGCATTATTTGACACCGGAGGCCATATGCTGTGCCTATAACAAAACGAAGATTAATGGAATAATAGTCGGCTTATTTAGGACTGACCTTCTTCCCATAAAGTGTCCGCACTACAAATCCGCCAACTTCTACTCTTTTGTAGTATAAAGATCACGACGTCGAAATCGTACATTTTGTAGCAGTACAAATATTTCCACAATGAAGAATGGTAATATTCATCAGTTGGCGTGATCCGGATATGAAGTTGCCAGTAGACGCGATCACTATAAAAGCGCTGAATTTTGTCTTTTATCCTCGGTGTTGGGCTAAAGCGGTCTGTATGAGTCGCCCGCATTGCGTCTAACTGTATGCTGACCCTGTGCATGAGGTCCGGCCGTTGGGCCACAGCGGCGCATGACGACAGGAACCAGCAGTCGCCGAGGGCGCCCTGGACGATGTCGTTGCGGCTCACTCCATTGACCAGCAGTTGCGGTTCGGAGACCATCTCCTGCATGGCAATCATCTATTGGTTCTTTAATGACAGCGACGGTACCGTGAGCAAAAAGAAAAAAAAATAAGGCAGCTTCGCACCAATGGTGCCAAGCCTGAAGGAAGTGCGGAGCTGCGCGGCCTGCCTTGTTTCTATTTATTTTTATCTTTCTTCCTCTCTTTCTTTCTCTGTTTATCTTTCTCTCAGTTTTTCTAACTCGTTTTTATCTGTTTATTTTTACTCCTGTATTTCTCTATATACACATTCCTTTCCCTTTCTCGCTCTTTCTATTTTTTTCCCTTTCTTTTTCTTTCTCTATTTCTAGCTTACTCGTTTCTTTTTATCTTTTTTCTCTCTTTCCACTTCTTTCTTTTTATTTCTTAGAAATCGCTCTGTTTCTCTCCTTCTTTCTCCTTCTATCTTGCACTCTGTTTTTTCTATCTCTTTTTTGTGTCTGTTTAATTCTATACCTTTCTCTCTCTGCCTATTTCTTTCTCTGTCTTTCTGCCTTTTAAGTGAGTAGCAATGTAGCGGCCCGGCTTGTCTCATGTCGCATGGTCACGCAGTGGTCAATACAGCCCTAAAACAAGGCTAACAATGCTCAAAACCAGTGCAGAATAAACTAACAAGCTTTAAAATAATATGCACTACAGAAGTAACCAATAAATAATCGCAATTCTTTACCTCAATCGCGATAAACGCCTCTAACATGCGGCTGGTACCCGCGCCGTGCAAGGGAGGGCGCCACGGCCTCGCCAAGAGCGCCATCGCCGAGGCCGTGACAAGCGCATAGCTGGGTTGTCCGTGCTACGCATTGCCTCGGGTCGCGCGGTAGTGGAGCTGCATTAAGCGCAGGATTTTTAACTACACCTAGAGCTACGCAAGAGCGACATTTTCATTAGATAAAGCGAGCCGCGGAAACCGTTCAATTCCTGCCACATAACCGATGAGCCGGCGTCGCAGACGAGTTGTCATGTTTTTATGTCTTTCTCCCCTTTCTTTCTCCCTTTGTCTTTCTTTGTATCTTTTTCTTTCTTCTTCTCTCTCTCTCTCTGCACTCTTTCTCTCGCCCATGGCATTTATTGC
This sequence comes from Rhipicephalus sanguineus, assembly GCF_013339695.2. Lineage (NCBI taxonomy): Eukaryota > Metazoa > Arthropoda > Arachnida > Ixodida > Ixodidae > Rhipicephalus > Rhipicephalus sanguineus. The sequence continues at coordinate 81,245,344 of NC_051179.1, read as the reverse complement.
ACCCCACGCCGGACAAATCAGAAGCGAAGCATCAGATGAAGAAGAGGATGAAGAGAACGCGTGCCAGTTCATGGTGATGATAGTTTTCTGTTCTCTCTTAACGGTCCGCTTAAGCACTTCAGCTGTTAAAAAAATATGTACGCAAGTTTCGTGATGTCTTATGGAGGTCACCACGTGCGTTCAACTACGTTATATCCATATGTTCTAGCAACCGTTACTGCAGTGAACAGTATCCAAGAATCAATACCAGTTTATATCATCATGGAAAGTTGACACAGACGAAAGGGAAGAAGAGAAACAAAGACAGATATCTTGTTTGTTGTGAGCGCTGAAAAGTTTCCATAATGAATTCCTATCAACTCGCCCAGTTTTCGGTACGTTTATGTAACAGTTTATGTACTTGCATTGTTGCCTGCAGAAAGTGTTATTTTAGTTCTGCCTGCTTGTTATTGAAATTTTTCACGGTATTCTTAATTCTGTTCAAAAGTTATACACGACCAATATGACGCTACAGCGTCATACTGATCGTATATAACTTATGCGTGATTAGCGCTGCGCAATGCCTAAGGAGCGCGTGTATTTGGTCTATCAAGTTTAATTTGCCGTCTCCCTCCTCCGTGCGTGCAAGCACAGAAACTTTAGTCAGCCTTCTTTTTCCATCTCACTCTCTCTCTTCCGCATTACACCATGCGACATCCCACACGAAAAATAATAGCCAGAAGAATAGCTGTTGCAGCTTACTGTTTACCATTAGCCGTTTTCTGTCGCCCTTACTCGTCGGCTTCTGCTGAGAAACAGAAACGTCGTTTAAGCGCCTATTACGTTATAGACGAAGAAGCGGCGAAACAATTGGACGTACGTGTGGTCTGAGCCAGGTGACCCTTCCAGGTACGGGCCTGCGATGCGTGAATAGTGACGACTCGGCAGGCGGGAAGTGGCTGTCCACGAACAGCTCCGTCAGCGGCAGGTTGCGAATAGCCTGCTCGTCCTCGAGCGCGGTCTTCTGCACTCGCAAAGAACGCGCCTTCAGGGTTCGAGGACAACGCTGATGGGAAAACAGCAACGACAACGAGGCGGTGTACGATATTTTCAGTGCCCTGCTGAGACGCGTGGACGGAGTTCGGTGAGGAGGTTCCGGAAATGACACATTTTTAACGATATAGAAGCGTGCCTTTATCAACGTTTGCTTTAGCGATGCGTCCATCCAAGCTTTGTCCATGGCTAGGCACGCTACAATCAGAGCATGCGTTCCCATATTGTCCTAGCTGACCTTTTGCTGACGTGAAATTGGAGAACGTCCTAACAAATTCTGCTGACTTCGCTAGCCTTCGTGCTACAGCGGTGCTGTCGGTCTGCGAAGCTTCAGCAGTGATTCCCCATTATATTTGCTTGGCAGAAAACATCGCTCTTGCATGCAGTCTCGAAAGCAATTCTGTGAAAGGTCTACGAATATTTCTTCCTGAAATGAATGTAGTACATGCAGGCCACTTTTCCTGGCAATACGTTCGCTTTTACGCGTTCATTCCCCGCCACCTTGCTTGTAGCAATACTTTCGTGATAGCTATGGGAGGCACAGCTCTCAAGTGAGGACCGGGATAGCCAGTCGGCCTCTCTTTCGTGTCACTGATTTTCGTGTCACTGATTTCAGCGCTCGTCTATGTTCCCTTTCTTGTCCCTTGTCCGTTCTACGCTGGCTGTTGAAGACTTCCTGAACCAAGCTAAACGAGTCGCAACAGCAAGTGGAGCCCTGGACTGAAGGCCCAACCGAAACATCCCGTCAGGCCAAATAACTGCAGAACAAAGTTTCTTTCCTCCTCCTCATCCTCAGCAGCACTTAGTCATAAGATAAATGACATCCGCTGAATTGCTTTTGGGCTGAGTACTGGTACTGCTATCCGTCCGTACTATCCAAGCCGTAACGAAACCAACGGTTAGAAGTGAGCTCGCAGCCAGAGTTACACTGCTTGCGCGACTGCCTGCGGCTGCCTCGAAAATTTCTGACCCCCGAATTTGATTGTTTCCGACTGTAAGTGAACTGCAACGCATGACATATTTAATCACAGGCGGTTTTTTGTCGGTACATCACTCATTACAACGACGGGAAAGAAAAGTGCGCGCAGAAGTTTACTACATTCACAGCGCGGAAAATGAAGCGAGCATAAAGAACTATCCACCGCATACAATTCGTATAGTGAATGCCTCGACTCGAAGGTATATATCGCATTAACAAAGGCCACGTCATACGCGTGTTGTGCACGAAACTTCACGTTCTATACTACAGAAGGAATAAGGCGCGTACGAGATGAACACAGGAGACACGGACAAGCGCTTCTCGGTGTCGCTTGTTCTGTTCGTCTCGTTGGAACTTTATTCCTTCCGTGAGATGCGCCCACTAGCCCAGCAAGAAGATCTCACGTTTTATACTTACTTGCGCACTCCACCACGTCTTTCAGCAAACTCATTGCTCGGGAATAGTTGCAGACAGCGCACGCACATGCACCCTTAATAGGAATTCAAGACCATCGCGCTGTCATCCACTGCGCCGTTTGCCTATCCTCCCCAACCAATAAGATATAAAGGGCATGTATTTTGCGACTAATGCCACAGGGAACTGGCAAGCGAGAAATGGGGGAATCGGGTCAGTGCTGTCGTCATTGGCCGGTAGGGGATCGTCCTCCTTCATCACCGTCCCCGCAAAAGGTTGTGCCGCGGTGCTGATGAGAGCTGTCACACCGCTCACCAGCTGCTGCCCCAATGTAATGGGCGCCCTTGGAGGAGCCGGGCCAGCGGACACTGCGAACGTGATCGGCAGTCGAACGCCGTTGATTCGGTATACCACCATCGGCGCCTAAAGCCCGCCACCCTTCCTGAGTTTATATTTCTTTTTTTTTCATTTCTGACTTTTGTTTTCGGCCCAAATACATTCACTGCCCATGCGTGACCAGGGGTGACCGCAGGACCATGACACTGCCCTGACATAGTACTGTGCCGCATAGCAAAACTTGGTTCAGGGACATTCTTCTATAACGCACCGTTGTGTAAGGCAGCATGTCTGACATATTCCCGCAAAATGAGGGAGTTTTACATTTAGCATCTTACCACAACGGAGACGACCTTAGCCCATTCAAGGCCTCAAGCCTTGCTTGCATTATACTGTAAGCCAGTTCGGTTTCTTCTGCATTTCCATCCTTTAGGGTAAGCCACGTTATAGGTCATTTTAAGACGCCGACTTTAACACTCCATTAATGAGCATGCTTCTTAGCAAGCATTACAAGACATGTGCATAATAATAATAATAATAATTATTATTATTATTATTATTATTATTATTATTATTATTATTATTATTATTATTATTATTATAATAGCCGAGCTGCGATTATGAAGCACCCCTTAGTGGAGGGCTTCGGAAATTTCGACCATCCGGTGTCCTTTAAGGTGCACTGAAACCGCATAGTACAGGGGCTTTTAGTACTGCGCCTACATCAAAAATGCGACCGCGGCCTACCGGGATCGAACCCGCGACTTTCTGGTCAGCAGCCGAGAACCGTAACCGCTGTACCACCTTGGTGAAATTGATATGCCACCAGACTTGATGTACCACAAAACCCGATACATTTTCGTGTCCCTGATTTCATTTGATCGCGGAGCGTTCTTTACTGAGATGTCTACAGAACACGCTGTTAGGGGGCACAGTGTTAGGGGGCAATAGTCGGTTGTACTGTGATAATGACTGCCCGCTCTTTACCTTTCTTTTCGCTTATCCGCTCTATCCTTCCCTTCCGTCATTTCTTCTCTTTACTTTCACTTGTGCATTACTTCATAGAAGTACCGTCACTGAGGTGAAAAGTAGGAAAGTGCGTATTACGCAACGGCACAGGCACAATAGCAATTCATATCACGTATGTCAAACGCATAGACGCCTCATTATGCTTCTTTGTCGCCTCACCGTGACTCGGAGTGGGTGAAGCGAGTGGACGTCGGGTAGCTCGAAGGCCACGGAGCTGGCCTCGAACGCTGAGTCCGGCCTCGCCGCAGTGTCGTCAGCGTGGCAGCAGCTGTCCTGGGCAAGTCCCTGTGACGACCGGTAGCCCGAGGCGTCGGGGCCCACTCGCGCCGCCGGACGTATGGGCCACACGCGCACTGCCCGCGGGCTGCGACCTCCCGCCGCGCGGTCCTGCGCCGAGGCCTCGGGGTGCCACGCCGTCACCGAACACGAGGGCCCGCACCCCATCTTACGCCCGCGTCGCCTCCTCCTCCCCGCCGTATGGTCAATCTGCAAGTTTGTGTAAATCGTGGTCAGTGCGTTTCGTAACCTATTAGCAAAGTGAGCGCCGCGAGTAGCCGTTGTTTCTCGTTGTAATTTTGTGAATAGATCCTTTGCTTTGGCCCCATGTATTATTTTCCTTAGTGCCACCGCTAAATCTACTTCTTAGTGAAGAATATAAGTGGCATTCGAGATAATTCGAGCGTGCTGTTCACGCAGAAAGAAGGCGGTGATAAAACAATTGAAGGATTGCTGCACTGCATTGTTCTGTCACTTTCGAGTAACTCACTGCGACTCTTTAATCCATTGCATTTTAGCAAGAGTGCGGCCCCCAAACGCGACGCCTTAACGGATGGATCTGCCGGGGCACTGTAATAGTTGAACTCCGAAGCTGTTGGTTTCGGTGTTTTTGAGGCGTGCTTTGAACACCTTTTGCTGATTAGTCGCCCCAGATGTGACAGCTATTCCAAGCTTTACGCGACACGCGCAAACACACAACCAGGCAGGCAAGCCCTGTGTGTCCCTTGTATGCCTCATTTAGAATAATACGTATGCAAATGACACTAGCGTGCTCCAATGCGCAGCGCGGCAACCCGCACGCCGGAGATTCTTCAGTGTCGGAGATGAGTATGTTACCGTGTGCGGCGCTTCATCATGCGTTCTGTAATATGCTAGGTTGACGATGAAATCTGCGTATTACGATAGTGACCCAGGCTTGAGTCTAGCGCACGCTTAACTTCTCTTTTTAATTTGTCAAACTAACATTGTTTAGAACGTTAAAAATAACGCACCTGTTGCTGTTCGCAGTGATATGATGACGCAGATCAAGTTCAGCCTGTGTCTTCAACTTGCCACTCTTGTACAACGCAATTGGCCCCCCACTCACGAATGCAGACAGGAAATAAGAAGGGCTGCCTACAACATCACTTGTATAGTATATGCTCTTCGTGAAATTGATTATTTTCACCAAGCCGGGTAAAATTTACCAGCCCCGCAGCTCACTTAACAGCACCATGCCTTCTCGCCTTCCGCTACGATTTCTTCAGACAAGCGGGGCGCACAAGCCCCCACGTGTGGACAGGGGCGCGCTTACAGCGCACACTGCACGCTGGCTCACTGACGACGGGAGCGAGCAGTGCCAGGAGATCACACGCTGTCGAAAAGAACAATGCTGCATTGTGTATGTTAGATTTACGATTAATGACCCTGTCCTCCTTATTGGTGAATCTTGCAAACTGTCGAGGTTATTTAAAGTAGTAAATAGAACGGGAATGCACCATGAGCCAATTTCTCTGATTATTTTCTTTTTCTTATTTGTGTTTCTATAGCTCCACTTTTAAGTACGTCGAGTACGATAGCCCGAGGACTACCGCGGTTGCCGACCGTCCTAAATATTCCCGCTCGAATTTCAGCATTCGGGTCGGCGCTGCGTGCTCGTGCGCGACTCATCAATCCTTGCGGCGCACGAAAGGCGTCCTATCAGAAAGGACGTTAATTTCAGCCTTCCATTTCGGCCGCCGGTTGCGGGTATACACTCAGTGTACCAGAGCCTCCCGCTTGAAACGCGCCTCGCTCAGCACGGCAACGGCCTGCATTCGGCGGTGGAGCTGAGTGCTTCAGCGTCGAGACATCATCGAGCGACTGTCACGACATCGGCAAACAAACGCTCCCTTCTCCCGCGCGCCTTTTTTATACCTTTCCCCTGCCCTGCTGTCCTGCCCCGCCGCCGATCTCTTCGGCATTGGCCCAACAAGAGGGTTCAGAGCTCGCCTTCTCTCCTTCGCCCTCGAAACGAGGACGCACGGGTGTGTGCAGCCCCGTACGCAATCGCGTGACTGCAAGCGCCTCCCCCAAGCACAGAGTGCCTTGTTTTTTTAATATTTTTCCGGCCTGTCCAACATGAGCCCCGCTTTTACGAAGAAAGACGGCTAAGCCTCCAGCGAACAAAGAAGAAAGTGGCTCTTGCCCCATAGCCATTGTCTTTCATGCTCGCTTTTTGGTGGCGTTATATTCATGCACTCGGCACACGCCGAAGATACCCTTTATTGTATGTTTTTTTTTTTCTCGCGCACGCCATAGGAAAAAAAAAGAAGCATTTAACGAGTTCTTTCTCCAATGTGCTTTGAATATGTGTATGTCGTGAGCCTGACCCCTGAGTACTTAGCTCTGCTTGCCCGATGCCGGCACAAAGCGACTGAGGTCACTGCTAAGCGATTGGCGATTTCGCTCAGTGTTTTCTTGGGCAGAGCAATCTAACTTCTGGCCAATCATTTTTTTTTCTTTTGGTTTTGTTCGGTTGAAGCTTAGAAAGAGTGGGTTTGTTGGAGGAACGCAGAGTGGTTGGCCTGAGCTACTGGGTCATAGCCTCCAGTACTCAGCACAGGTTCATAAAAAGATCGCGCCAAGGGCGTTCCACGTAAGCTACGTTGAACACTGTCCGAAGGCGTGTAGTACAGCGAGCTAACGAAGAAGTCATTGCCGTATTGAGCAGACCAGAAGTCCGGTGTTTCAAAAAATGCGTCCAAAAATTCTCACATACAAAGGAAATGCGATATCTGCCCCTACTTCCATAATTATTTCTTGTGCGGCATTAGAGATCTTAAAGGGACACTAAAGATAAACAATGAATCGGCCTAGATCGATGAATTGAGCTCTGAGAACCCTAATTTCGCTAATTTCGCCATCACAGTTTTACTGATAGAGGAGAAAATCTTCAAAGTTTCATTTTTAAATTTCGCGCCGAAATCTCCCCGTGTGACGTCACGGATTTCAAAGTGTACTTATCGTATTTTGGCGCCATTGGCTCACCAAATTACCCCACATTTGGTATGTTAAGTGTATGGCCCCCTCAGAGGACAATGTACTTCATTTTTACCGATTAGTACCTAACTACGTAGTCCCTAGTAGTCACCGTCAAAACATGTGACGTCGCGGCGAATGCTGTGGAAAATTCAAGGTGGTGTCGCCACCCACATTTTCTTTTTGCGCGTTTTCTCGCTTACTAAGCGTCTTCTCGCAGCATGCGTGGTGTTTTTTGGTATCGTGAAAGAGTACTTAACTAATATGAGAAAAATTGTTCTGCTTTTTAGTGTCCCTTTAAGATGGCTCAAGACGTTACTTACGGCAGTAACTATACAAATTTAAATAATCAACTTTTTAAACAAAGTAGACAGTCGGCCAGGGCAAATCAGAGATTTGAAGTCCTTCCTGCAAAAAAGGCCGTTGCCGCTTTGATATTTCAAAAGAGGGGCTACTGGTAATTTCTGCGGAGTGTTGAAACGTGGCGAAGCTCAGAAATTGACTTGTGAAAGTGAAGCGCCGAAAAGCGCACACGCAATACACTAGGAGACGCCCAGAATGACGACACTAATTCCGACAACGGTTGCAGTGTTGCTATCCTCCCGCATTCCTTAACCTACGAGAGCCATGCGCGTTATATCGCAAATTTAGGTTGCACACCCACGAAATAACGTAGATCCATCGTATGACGACACTCCGTAGGTACGCAGTGGAAAGTTTTCATATTTAAACGTTGATATAACAAAGTCGATAAAATCGACAATTTACTTCGTTATAGCGATGCTTCGTTAAATTGAGATTCGACCGTCGTGTTAAGCGAAATATTGTCACAAAAGGCTTATTTTCTTGTACGGGAAGCGCCGGTAGAATGTTTGAAAAATTACGGCAGTACGAAAAAAGTAATTTGAATAACATGAAAAAAAAAATATCATGGCAGCTTCGCGCTACTGGTGCCAAGCCTGAAGGAAGGGCGGGGCTGGGCGGCTTTCATGTTTCTCTTTATTTTTATCTTTCTTTCGTATTCTCTTTACTTCTTTTTCTCTATGTTGTAGCTTTTTTTCGTATCTGTTTCTTTCTCTATTTCTTTATTTTTCTCGCTCTCTCACTATTTACCCCCTCCTCTTTCTTTCTAGATATCTCTGTCTTTTTTTTCGCTCTTTCTGTCTATGTTTTTCTGTCTTTTCATCTTTGTATGCCTTAATTCCCTTTATTTCTCCGTATTTTTCTCTTCCTATTTCTATCTATCGCTTTCTTTCTCTATCTCTCTTTCTCTCTATTTTCTATCCATATCGTTCTTTCTCTCTCTCTCTCTCTCTCTATTTTATTCACGTGTTCATTTTCGTTTGACGCTCGCCCCTTTTGTACACGGCAGTGGGCTTTGCCCAATTCCTGTGGCGCATACCCACCTGAGGAGTTTTTGCCCGACGGAGCACAAGCTACCGATAGCTTAACTGTAACATCTTAACTGTAAAGAAAATGGAGAGAGCGCATGCCAGTTCATGATGACGACAGTTTTTTAGATGCGAAGCATCTTATGGCGGAGTTCAATCCGGTGGTGGTGGTGGTGTGTGGCGTGACCACCCTTTCTGCGCATGCGCAAACCCTCTCCACACACCTCCTCTCCAATCCCCTCTCCACTCCGCCCTCTCACGCTCCTCATTCTCTCCTGCGCAACGCCGCCATGAGCGCCAGCACATGCGCGTCCCCTCCCCCTCTCTGTCCTCTCCTACGCTGCCCCCCTCTCGCGCGCCTGTCGACCGCGTTTCCCGCTCGCCCTGGGAGAATTAACGGCCAGGCTAGAGGGAAGACACGACGCGCGTAGCGTTCCTCTTCGCGTTCCACGACGCGAGGTCGGTAGCATGCCTGACGTCGGTAGCATGCCCAACGAACGGCAACGGAACGCGATCCTGCAAGTGCTCCGGCTTCGCATCGCCTCATGGTCCCCGAGATGGTGTAATTTTTTTTTACGATGGAGCGCAAGTTACCGACAGCTTAAACAGCTTCGCTGTTCAAAAAACTAATTTTCTTGATCCTGACATTCGGCGACCGCGGCTTGATGCTGCGCCGGGGAAGACCTCTTCACAACGGTCGAACGTCACGCGTGAACCTGAAAGAAATGCAGGCGAAACGCGCAGTGGTAATATGGAATAAGCGAAGCTGTCGTGCATGTTCTGCCTCCGCGTATTGTCATCAAAACCTCAGATGTTGCCCGTAGTAGTGCGACGCCGATGCTATACTGTTTACAGAACCGAACCACAGGCCCTGCACTCTCTTCGATGAACGCGAAACGTCGATAACTGTCGCACGCCACAAACCCAAAACGGATGCGGTCTAAAACCGCATAGGAACAAGGCGGCAAGCTGAATCACTCAGTCATTCTACCACGTGCCCGAGCAGAAGCTTCAATTTATCGCCTCGGTCTTCCTTTGCGGCAGCATTGAAACTTCGTTAGCCTGAACTTACGGATAAACACGCTTTGTTATACTGGGGTCCACCCGCCATGGTGGTCTAGTGGATATGGTGCTCGACTGCTGAGCCTAAGGTCGCGGGATCGCATCCCGGCCGCGACCACCGCATTTTCGATGGTGGCGAAAATGCTTGAGGCCTGTGTACTAAGATTTAGGTGCACGTTAAAAACGTCCTGTGGTTGAAATTTCCGGAGCCCTCCACTACGACGTCCCCCATAATCATATCGTGTTTTTGGAACGTTAAACTCCAACAATTAATATTTTATTATATTGAGGCTCAAAATACATGGTGTTATATAGAAGTGAAGTTATGAAAAGTGAAATAGTTTGTTGTATCGAGAATTTCGTTACATTGAATTTCGTGATATCGAGGTTGAACGTATAAAGACGGCCTTTGGGTATAATTCTGTGCAGGAACGTCATGTCTACCGGTGGCGTAAGGTCTTTCTAGAAGGTCGTCAAGAGGTCAGCGATGAAGCTCACGCTGAACGTCCATCAAGGCGTATCACA
>NC_051179.1:81147800-81235200 GCF_013339695.2 Rhipicephalus sanguineus | reverse complement strand
ACACCGTCGTCTCAGGTTGGGCTTGTGGTTTGACTGTAAATGGGACCTCTATCTTGTCCCAGGCCCTCGAGCTGGCCAGTCGACACCAGAAGATTCTCCGGAGCTGGGTTGTCCTCTGGATCGAGAGGACGATCCTCTGGACTCGTCCTCTCGATCCAGAAAACAACCCAGCTCCTGGATCGACCCAGCCTCTGGATCGTCCTCGTCAGCGGGAGCGCCCTCTTGTGCGAGAGCGCAGGGTGGCGCCATTTTCATGCATCATCCCTTCGCGCTGGAAATCGTCGCTGTCGTCATTGATCTGGCACCTGTACGTAGCGTTCTTCCTGACGTTGATTTCACTGACGGTGATTTCACCACAGCCGTAGCGCGCATCTATCTGTCGTCGGTAGGGTTAGCAGGGCACGAGTACGTTACCCAATATATCGCGTTTTGGCACTCTTTGTCCCTCAAAAAGTAACACCACTCTTGTAGTTTGCTTGGCCCCATGTACCTCGGCGAGGTCGAGATTTTGATGATTGACGAAAAGGGTTCTCAGTGCCGCGTCGCTGATGTCCAGGTTGATACCACAAACAACAAACACCCTTGCATGTATCTTCTCCTGCTGCGGTGTAGGCCGCCTCTTCGAAGGGTCCATTTTTCGTATGTATCTTGCGTACCTTGGAGTAAGCTCTCGCTTTTTCTTCCCACGCAGTCGACGCCACCAAAATGTATTGATAGCCGTTCGAACAGCACGCGTCCTCCGTCGTATCTTCAGGCGCTAAGGCTGCCGCCATGGGCAGTGCTCGAGAAAGATGTACCAGGCTGAACTTTCTAAGGTGGAGGCCGCCTCGTGGACGAACAATTTTCTTGATGTGATCTCTTGGTAACATCGGGATCCTGGAGGCGGTGGCGACGCGCTTAAGCACGTTCTGCGAGGTGGCCTTGCGGCTACTACCCTTCCTGCCACTGTTGGTATGTTTTATGGCCGCTGATTTGCCTCCAGCGGCTTTTGCCCGTCTCCTGCGGCGATTGATGGCTGTCATCCAACCGATATCTTCCTCCGAAGTGATCTCCATGCCTTCCACAGTTAAGATGTTTGAGCTGGATGTCATACCTTCACTCCGTCGTTCGCGTTAAGCCTAGGCCTACAGCGCCGCCACCGTATTTCGTGCGAAACGAGTTTTACCTATATCGCATAAAAAATCGAACTAACGGTAACTTTTGCCTTCCTTGGTTTTTATTCAGAATACAATTGCTACAATCCGAATGGATCTTTGTCTCAGAAAATGAACTCGTCCAGATCTTCGAGAGTATATTAAGATTAATCTCATATAAATGAGCACAAGGCGATCTTTTTTTATATAGATAGCTTCTCTTAGGCACAGTAAAATACGGTGTCAACGATACACACAGAAAAAAAAGAAAACATGTTTTATCCCTCCGTCATAGGAATCGGTATAACACGAAAGTGAGCCGCGTTTTCTCAGTAGTATAGTTCATTGTACATTGATGTATAAAAGCTTGCAAAATGTCAATTGGTGTTTGGCAGCTATAGCATCGCTTGGCGTGGATGCACCCACGTTGATGCCTGGTGGCGCATCTCCATCCCCACGACTAAGACCAAAGGTCACGATTTAACCCTTGGGGTAGTGGAAGTAGTTCAAATACACCTGGACACGACGTATACAGAACCCCGCGCTGAGATAGCATCTACATGCACATAATAAACACTGGTAGTAGATACGCACTTGTTCAAAGCGACGTCATTTGAGGAGAGAAACACCAAGGTGTGCGCTCGCCAGTATTAGGGTAACCTACGCCTCTGCTCATTCAAATACCACACAGCGCTTCAGTATGCCCAGAGGCAGAGATCGTAGCTTGAGCCGTGAACGCGAGAAGGCGTTCCGCTCGCTGGCGTCTCTCTCGCTGCACCGAAAGCGGAAACTACCGATGCAGTACTTCACTGATCACAGACGGCGACACCGCCCATCTCGGCCAACAAGGTCACTGTGAAAGGAAGAAGGTATGACAGATATAAGGCGCGTTTGCAAAGCCTCATGCGTGAGCGTCGGTGGCACAGTACCAAGAACGCCTGGCCCCTCTCGTCGAGGATCGGGAGGTCGTGGGTCGGACTTCCAGGTCATCCAAAATCAGCGGAGCTTTTTCTTTTAAATGTTCTTTGTCATTTGTATTTTACTGGTGTACTTACGTGACGGAAATACGCCAATGGAGACTTGGCGGACCCCTGCATAAAACAATTTCGTGTGAAAAAATTTTGATTCCTGCAGAAAGTGAAGAAATTTATTGACGGTGCGTTCCTGTGGTGACTCAATGAACAAACACAACGAGTCAGGGCAGAGCACCGTCCAGAAAGATGCCAGCGACGAGCAGCGCGAGGCGATCGAGCTGAGCAACACCCAGCACGCCGAGTACTGGCGATAGTGTTGACCGGCGACGCGTCTTCTTCACACACTGAACGATGAACTCATCCATGGATCCAAAAACCAAGCCTGAACGACCACCAACGTCGGGTGGTCGTTCAGGCCGGCGGCCTGTTGCGCAAACGTGGCGAAGACGGGGACTAGGCGACAGGCCTTCGATGCCGTCAACAGAAGTCTCAGCTGACAGACCTTCGCTCATGCCCCATTTGGTTTCCAGTTATAGTGCAGGCTGACGCGCTCACCGCACGCCTAACCGATGAATTTTTAGGCGAAAGGACAATGACGTGCTACCATGGCACCACCATTTAAACACTGTAGACAGACCTCCGCTCGTGCACCCTCGATCGCTACTCTCATCCTCCACTGCCCCCCTCAGTCTCCTTACTGTACATTTCTTGTTTTCCTTCTCTCTCTCTTTCTCTCTTCGCTATCAGTGTTATTCATTATTACCAACACTTCCCACTCCATGCACATCGAGAGATCGTTCGCTCACTTGCGCCAACGACGGCACCGCGAAATGCACGAAGGGGCGCTTAGGAGCTGCGCTCTAAAATCGCCCGGCATATAAGCGTCGGCAGTATTTTTCACGGTGCTGCGCATGAAAAGGGGAGCCGCTTATATGGACAATGTCTTCAGCCGCGTCCTCATTGCAGTATAAAAAAATCTTTTAAAAATAAAACTGGTACGAAATCGGCGGTTCTCGTTCAAGTTCAGAGTTACATTGGATACATAGGGTATCGGAGGGTAAAGGCCCATTAACAGTCAGGATAGTTAATGAAAATTAATTGAATGACATCACTGAAAGATCAGATGCTTTTCTCGTAAGCATCTAGCATCGCTGCGGGGACTGGCGGAGAAGAGCTCAACCACGCGCTTATTTCTACGCGGCCACTGAGATCTGCTTCGGCGGTGCGCGAAAGACAACCTTCAGGCCGATATACGAGTGGCACTACCAAATACTTACGTCAAGGACTACGGTCGCCTCCAGATTTATTTATTTATTTACGATACCGCTCACGTAGGAAAGAAGAGCGATTGACGTCATTCGATATCACACTATAGCGTAAAGCATGACGCATTTACAGGTAAAGCTCGTTGATTAACACCGTCTCTCACTCTACTAATAAACTTTCTACAGACACTGAATCCAGTTTGTTTATTTCAAACATGGGCCAGAAGAAGCAGGTGACAACGTCTCCTTTTAACTTAATACGCGCTAGCGTTGTTGCATCATGCGCCGCTCCGCAACATTTCATAAAGCCAATGCATGACAGCATTGGTTACATTAGGATCTCCAAATTGCAGCTCAGTGTTCATGGTGAAGCATCTCTGCGAATAAACAAGAAAAGCGTTCATGTGATAAAGATGCGCACGCCAAAGGTCTTGTCCATGTGAGTCACATCGAAAGAAAAAAAAAGTCACAGTTTCGCCGCAAGGGCGAAGCAATGAATGCGATAGCAAGGAACTAATGCTATACGAAGTGAGGCTCGCCAATGGATACTCTCAGTTTGAACAGCGCTTCTGTTGCAAAGGCGGCCGAAGCAGCGAAGGAAACTAGCGTGCTTCAAGTGTCGAGCTGTGACACTTGATAGTTCGCGCTCATCTTCTGTTTGTTCGTTTAGCGGCGTCCCTGAGCTCGAGTGACATTCGTACGCGCCGTAACATGAGCGCGGACATCACGGTGAAAGCGTGAAACATTCCTCTACCCTGCGCCACGAGAAAACCGCGCGAGCAGACAGCGGAAGGGCAAGCTTCTCCCATGCGCAAAATATAAGAAGAAGCGAGCGAGCTCTCCGACGACTTTTAAATGCGCCCGTCGGGCTACTAGCGCCACCTCGCTGGTAATGAAGAAACGCTTATTATCGCCTTCTGTCTCTGAGTCTGTCCAGCGCTAAATGGTGTGTATATAACGCTCGCCGTTAGCTACGTCGAGGATCTGCGTTTCGTGGCGTAGTGGATAGCGCCGCTCGCTGCGGAGCAAGAGGTACCTGGTTCGATTCCGCGCTTCGGAAGCATTTTTCTGAATTATTTTTCTTTGGGGCCTTTATATATATATACATACTTATACATATACGGTGCATGACGGCGGCGACGGCGACGGCAAAATCCAGCCGAGACTGTCCATATAATTGCTATCGCAATAAAAAAATTACGGATGACTACGTTACTGCGTAATGCAAAATTTCAGTGCAGCTGTTGCGCTCTTTTGCTGCTGGAGGAAATATTTAGCGAGAGGCACGCATGTATATCTCAGCGGCGGAGATGATATAGCATCAGCAGCGCGAACGACAGGGTCTTCTCGGCGGCAGCGCTTCGCTGCTGCTGCGTGGGTGCAAACTTGTGGATTTTGCCGTCGGCGTCACTGAGCGTCTGCTCGGGCAGCTAAACAATCAGCACTGAGCGTCCGCTACTGGTAAACAACAGCAGCAAGATGCTTGGTTTATTAAGACGTGTCCTGATTATGCGAAAGAATTGTGCCTTCTCCCCGCGAAATCTGTATTCTGCCGAGAAGTACTATAGATCGATCGCCTGCAGTACTGTTTGCCTGTTCTCTGACAGGGTCTGTAGGTGGCGTAACCTAAGCTCACCTACTTTATTGTGTGCTTTGACGAGTAATGGGAATGTACGCCTGCTAAGTCGCAGTGCTTTAATTCCTCTGCATATACGACCGTATACGAAATTAAATGTTCTGAGAGATGCACGAAACGTGCCTTGAAGGAAAAAGCGAAATAAACATGAATAACTGCACATGAGGAGCCATTGAAAATTAAGGAACGCAAGGTTCTTCTTCAGACACAAACTTGTTTTCTGTCAGAGCGACAGGTAGTGCACTTGCGCATTCCACGGCAGCTTTTACAAAATGCCTCGTGGGGAACAATTAAATTCTCAAAACACCGTCTCTTTCAATAAAAGCACTGTAAGCACCGTCTATTTAGACATCGGTGCCCTGGTTAAAAGGCACCCTGGTGACTCAGAAACTTCGAACTCGAAGGTTGTGAGTTCGGGCCCCACCGATTGAAAGGGTGTTTTTTTCGTCCACTTAGTTTCATTTCTCTGCGTGCGATAATCACTACACTACCGTTAAAAATAACAAGTAATCTCCCCTATGCCTCCCTTGGGTTAATTGTCTGTTGGATTGATTTGGTTGTGTCTAACAAAGAAACGATCCCCCCGAACAAGTTCCATTCTTTCGTTAGATGTACAGGGGTGTTTAAATGTTCTCAGGCCGTGCTTCCGCAGGATTACATGTGATAGCGGCCTGGGAACGTTTGGGCGTCTCGCGTCCTGCGGCGTCGGAGACGAGTGGTGCAAAAAATTGTCATCACCCGATGACTTCGTCATGACGTCACGGATCGCAAAATTTGGTGACGTCATCATGGCGTCACAACTTCTGGCGTGACGTCACGTGACGTAACACCACATAATGCCGTTGTAGCGCTCTCCTTTGGTCGGCGAACAAACCGGAGAGCGCGCGACCTCAAGAGAAGAAAATAAAGACGGCACTTCGCACCGGCACGTCAAGCCGTGGCTCGTGTTTCCTGCTGGCGTCTTGTCTGCTTCAGCAGTCTCGTTCCTTCCCTCTTGTGGCATAAGCCTACACTGCCATCTCATTACATTGTAGCTTGGTGAAAGGTGGGCTGATCATGGAGGCAATGCAAAACCAGTTCAGGTGTTTCCGATCCTGGAGGCAGTGCGAAATCACACTAGGTGCAAAAAGCTTTCGGAGGGTGGCGGCGCAGGATGCATACATCTAGGGAGCCTACATGACCGGCCGTTTACGTAGGCTTCCTAATACAGCGACTGAGAAGAAAACGAAGATGGCTTTCGTCTTCGAGCCGTCTTAGGTGACTGTGCAAGGGACCCTGTGATTTTTACGAAAGTGTTTCCCTTAGTTTACTTCTATAAGAGCGGCAACTTTCACATTTTCTGACACGGTCCCTATTCACAAGGTCTCTGCATCTGGAAGCAGGCCACACTCTACTCAATATGTGGATAAAAGCTGCCTCCTTGGCCTCTCCTATTCCACCAAGGAGCGCGTGGCTGTAACAATGCTGTTTTGGCTGTTATGGGCAGATTTTTGGCGATGGCTCTAACGTTTGGCTTGGGATACTCTCAGCGAACTTGTCGTTAAGTAGCATGTCCCCTATATACACCACGTAGTACGAATGTTCTTCGTTAACTACTACGTGGAGCCACTCACAGTGCTGAAGGCCTGCGCCATCGTGGTTGGTGAACTTCTCCACATCCGATGCATTAAGTGGTGTTATGATCTGCTAATCATGTAGGCCGCCATGATGGCGTCTTTTACAGCGAAAGCTGTTATGAGATCATTTCAGCGGCCGCTTTGGGCGCCGTAGTTGTGCGCCGCCGCCGCCGCCGCCGCCGGTGTCCGTAACCACTATCGCTCGAAATAAGAAAAAAAAACGAAATAAGAAAAAATTCCAGGATGGAACGAGGTTCGAACCTGGGCCCTCTGCGTGGGAGCCCGGTATTCAATCTCTGAGCCATGCCGGTGCTTGAAACTGCTTTGCAAAAAGGTCCTATACAGGTTTCATCTCGGGAAACACCGTCCCTCAAGGAGGTTCGTGGGACAGCTGGACCCCAGCCTGCCTAAATCGGGACGTCTGGTCACTTTAGGCTAACCAATGGCTAGAGCGTTTCGCCGCTTTGTTCGAAGTCGCTATCTCGGTCTTGCGCACGGAAGCGACATTAAAATATTGTCTAAGCAAAAAAAAAAACTGCACTTAGGTCATGTAAGAAGCCCGAATGGTTAGAAATATTCTGAAATCTACGGTGACCTTCGCGACAGGGTCCTGCTTCTGGCACACAATACTGCAAAGTTTATTAGCGAGCTTTCCCTCTTTGTTAGGCTGCATGTGTACCAGCTGTATATTTTTTGTTTACTTGGGCGAAAGCCTTAGATGCCTCGTCAAACTCGAAATTGACCGTCGGCGTCGACCGTTGTGCCGCGGCGTCGACATCACACGAGTGATGCAAGAAATCATCACGTGATGGTCTCAACATCTGGCGTCATAATGACGTCGCAGATCGCCAAAATTTCTGACGGCACCATACCGTCACATAACGTGACGTCACATGGTGACATGATCGCATGGCACCATCGCTTGGTCAAAGGTGGGCCGATCACGGAGGCAGTGCAAAACCAGGTGAGGTGCAGAAGGCTTTCAGATGAGGGCGCCGAAGATCAAGAAATCGACTGTGAGGAAAAATAAGATGGCTTTCACCTTCAAGTTGTCTTAGGCGAATGAATAAAAGACCCTGTGAGCATGCCCGTAGCCAGGGGGGGCCCGAGGGCCCCCTCCCCCGCCCCTCGAAATTTTTGTGATGTATGGTGTTTTACCGAAAATAAATAATTGAAACAGGCGTTTTTCTCAAATAGTCAAGGCGTTTAGCAAATGCCCCCCCCCGAAAAAAAATTCCTGGCTACAAGCCTGCCTGTGAGTTCTTTTTTTTCATATTCTTTTCCTCGCGCGTGGGTGGCGCGCATGAGGAAACACTCAAGGACGTGGCATTGGTTGGAATGTCGTACAGAAAAGGCAGCGCTCTTACCACCAGCTCCACAAACAGCAACGGTCCTTTACTGCCACTTACTGACTTGAATCCCGGCTGAAAACAAGCAGGTATTTTTTGTAGCCAACTAACTGCTGGTTTCAATAAGTTTATTCCTCCTCCTCCTGACTCGACTGAAGCTGCAACTTTTAAAACAATACCGCAACGGACACAACGCATGCTAGTTGGCATTGAATTACTTTTGGCATGAGAATTCACTGACAATTACGATCCTCCTTAACCCTTTCAGACGCTGCCTATGAAGAATTGTCTGTAAGTGCGTCAAATTCACACAACATTATTTCAAGGCGCTAGACATTCTATTGCGGGGGTCTCAAACACGCCGCCCGCGGGCCGCATGCGGCCCGCTAACGTTTCGTTAGCGGCCCACGGCTTCACGTAGGATAAAATGCTTATGACTGCTAAATGGTACTCGGATTATTTACTCGCCTATTGCGACTAAGAACGCTTTCTTCGGGTAAGCTACAAAGACGGGATTTGTTTCAATCATTTGTTTTCGCGAGCCAGCCCATGTGCTCACCATGTGTTGAGACATAACCACGGAACAAAATGTCTATATTTCAATATCGGCGTCCCGATTTGACTCGCTGTGGAGATCAGTATCTACATGTTTCTCGTATTCTGAAGCCAAGTCCCCTTCAGAAATGCGTTCTTGAAATGGCAGCACTACGGGACATTTTGCTCACCCCCCACCCTTCGCTCCAGCCTTCTCGTTTTCCCGGCCCTTGCGATAAAAAATTTCGTGACTGCGGCAATCTAGCTGAGGTCAGCTTGACTGCCTGTTCTATTACAACAAAAATAATGTTATAATGCGCTCATTTATATCTCTTGTAATAATTAATTTTAATTAGGCTAATTCAATATCTCTTTATGCTGATGTCATTCATATACTGTTTATACATCAATAAAATCAGATATCAGGCTAGGAATACAGTGCAACCTGTTTTCCGATATGATCATCCCAAGCTAAAACTCTCTATTTCCGACTGAGGCACTGGTAGTTATTGACACCTCAAACAGCCACTATGTACCATAGTGGCAGTGCCAGAAATTGATGCGGCGCTGCGCTCCACAGTCTCCTAACATCACACAGTAAGCCACACTCGGGCACAGGAATCACAACGGGAGAGAGCGATCGCGCTCGATCCCACGCGCTCAAGGTCATGACGCGCACGTCATGACCTTGACGCGCTCAAGGCCACGCGTCAAGGTCATGACGTCAGGACGAGAGAAGAGAGAAGGCGCTTAATGCGCGGGAGAAAATCCTCCGCTCGTTCTTGACGGATTCGAGAAATTTTTGCGGCAATCGACTCGTGAGGCGATAAACTCTGATAATGAGGTCATTCGATGACTGCTGAAAAAAGTGCTTCATGACCTCTTTAAGCGATGAAGTAATTGAAGCGCACAGTTTGCTACATTCTGGGAACAATTCGAGATAAGGGTTGGAAGTTATGAGGCGTTCTTTTGGTCGTTAAACATATGAATACCCGATTATAGCACTGCTGAAGAAGCTATATTGTGCAAAATGGTACTTGGAGAACCCTGCCCAGGTGGTTATGTGTGTGCGGCTCGATTTTAGATGTGTGCTGGCACGCGCTAGCGCGTTCGGGCCTGTGTAAGGGGTTGGGTAAGACGCTGTGGCCTCTCCCCCTTACACGTTCCGGAACCATGTGTGCTGGCACACGCTAGCGCGTCCGGACCTGTGTAACGGGCTGGGTAAGACGCTGTGGCCTCTCCCCCTTACACTCTCCGGAACCATGTGTGCTGGCACACGCTAGCGCGTTCGGGCCTGTGTAACGAGCTGGGTAAGACGCTGTGGCCTCTCCCCCTTACACTTTCTCAGCAATCATGTGATGGCGTCGGGGAAAGAGATTCTGCAGACGCGCGATGAACAATTGCGGTGTATCCTAGTCAGAGCGCGTTGGGACGCGCTAGCGCGTTCGGGCCCCCGTTAGGGGCTGGTTAAGACGCTGTGTCCTCCGCCCTTACCCTCTCTCAGCAATCACGTGATGGCGAACAGCAACAGCAACTACAGTGAATTCATGGTCTGCTCCACTTGCAAGGACGCGTTAACATCGGGCAAGGTGCCCGTGATGAACGGAACGGAAGTCGACCCATGCGCTGCTTCGCATTCCCACATGGTTCCCTTTAGTGGGAGATGGTGCAATATTTTTTCTGTGCTTTCGTGAGATGTCAGGCAAACTATCGGGTCTTTGCTACTCGGGGAAAAGAAGCACGGCTGCGCTTCGCTGAAGATTCCTTCATAAGAGAAATGACATCGCGACCATCGTCACCAAAGTTTGCATGTAAATACGGGCAGATGCTTAGGGGAGTTCCCCCTGGTGCTTAATGTATGTTCCCAAGGAGGTGACGTATCGTGTCCTCCCATAAAATGACCCATAGTTGACCCACCGCTTCCGATAAGCTGAGAACCCCCTCGGAAAAATCTTGTATCCGCCTCTTCGTCTACATAAGTGCACGTATTGCCTTGCAGTAGACTGGTTAAAATCTTGGTGTCACGCCGTGTGTGGTGTGTGATGGTTAGGAGCTTTAAAACTGCTGACCCGCTGCACCCTCTTTAAGGCTGCGCAACCACAAAGAGCTAAGCCGCAATTCCTTATCATGAGCATCTATGCAAAGCTTTGTTAATGGTCTGGTTAGCATGGACGCTTTGGTAGCCTCGATGCTCTGAACAGTGTGCCGTGACCACTGTAAGCCGCGATCTCGCCATATTATTATGTAGACTTTTTAATGCGGAGCACCTTAGGGGCTCGGGCTGTCGTATGCTGTCATGGCTTGGCGTAACGCAGGCAAAACCACATATAGCATAGCCATCTGTAGCATATTGAGCGCGTGCTCGCGCCAAGGAGAAGTCTTCTTCCTCTTGTTCTTCGAGCGTCTTGATGATGATATTAAGCGCGGAGCTCTTTAGGGGCCCGGTCTGTCGTATCCTGTCGTCGCTTGGCGTAACGCTGGCAAAACCACATATAAAAATTAAAAAAAAAAGAGGAAGTAAGTGAGAAATAGAGAGAGAGAAAATGAAAGGAAAGGAATAGGAAGTAAAATAGAAATAAATAGGAATAAAGAAAGAAAAAAATGACAGAAGAACTGGAAAAGAAAAAAATAAAGAGAGGGAGGAGGAAAGAAAGAGAAAACCGCAGGGAAACAAAGAAGGCACTTCCTTCTGGCACCGCGAGTGCGTAGCAGCCATTTTTTTTATAAACGCGAAGTCAACATAATTTAACGTTTGGCTTGTGTATCTCTCGAGCAGAACTTAGTCTGTAGTTGCTTTCTGAAATAACCAATCAGCGCGGGAACAGTAAAGAGCACAACCATCCACGAGCATCACACTTTAAAACAAAGTACGCCGGTGAAGCGCACTGAGGCTATGTTGGTGATGCATGCCCGCAAAAATATCAATGGAACACTTACGTACAAATTCAAGAACTTTCTGAGAAAGCATTCGCTAACAATGCTTCTCGCATTTATCTGCATCTGAAACAAAAGTGGTATGGCATTTTTAAGCAACTAGGGCCGATGTTAATGACGGAAAATAACTTGGTCTTCGCGATTCGACAGCCTTTTAAATAAGCATGAGTGATTTTGTAGCTAAGGGAACAAAAGTGGCACTGAAAAATGTGCACCCCAAAAGGCAATGCTGGATTGTTCGCTTGCGGGTAACGACATAAATTTATACTCGGCTTAGTTAATAGCACATAGTTATGTCCCAGAAATTAAGTCATTGTCCAACATGGCGACGCAAAGCTTGTCCGCTTCATGCGTTGCTGCGACGCTATCTCATGCATTTCACTTCACCGTCCTTGACCAGTTCTTTACATGCAGTATTCACTGGATAAAGCACAGTGTGCTTGTAATAGCCTTTTAAAGAACCGCGCCATATATTTGCGGCACATCCACTATCTGTTTGGCGGCTCCTAACGGCACCCTTGACAACCACAACATTATCGCCTACCCAGCGCCTCCAGAGTGGAGGTTAGGTAAACCTCGCGTCCTTACTTGTAAATGGTTGTTCTTATACCATAGAGAAATTCTCTTATCACCAAACATCGAGGGTTTCTTTATCAAATCGTCAGCAAGACTAACTACCATGGACTGTAAAATAGCTAGATGAAGAGCGGTCGTAAATAGTAAGGAGCGTTTTTACCACGCACGTTGCGCTTATGCGACTGTTGCCAGCGGTAGGCTATTGCAAAGCTAATTATTCTCGCTCTATCCCGCTTACACGTCAATTTCGGGGACAGATACGCGACCAGGACTTGACCCATGTGTCACGAACAGACAGCGATACTTGTTCACATAACACACCAATCACCAAAGCACCGAGCACGCAGAACAGAAGTGGTCTCACCAGGACTCGCGAAAGATCTTGGGAGGCACCACTCTCTGAACTTCACCCGGGAAGCCAGCTGGCAACCCTAGACCATGCCAGGCGTGCCACGGCAGCCAGTGGAGCCCGACCGGGGGGCAACACCCAATGTTGGCCCACGTAGACTTCCTTGTACACTGAAGCTCATGCTTCTTCTCAATGTACTCAAAGTACTCATCGACTCAGCTTGCGCGCTAAGCTAGCAATAAAGCATTGCTTAGGGATAGTTCATGAATTCTTTAGTACCCAGCATGTATAATTGCTCCTTTCTTGTCTGCTTTTCTCGCGCCGTCCTCTCAAACCAAAGTGCGAATAAGAGAGATGGAAGGAAAGTTTTGCTGCAACAATATTTGCACTCACATGAGCTCTTTTTTTTCTCCCTAAATGGACGCGGTGTCGGTGGGACCCGAATGAACCTCATATGTGTGACAAGTTACCACTATAGAGTTTTCTTTTCTTGTCGAAGGAAAGAGACCGGCCTGTGCATGTCCGATGCTTGCTCCTTCCTTTTTAGTGTATTTCTTGCTGCTCCCCCAAAACATCACTACAGGCGAGTTTTATTAGGAGCTTAAATGGCCTTAATAATATTTGAAGGCCAGTAATGGTTCGGTAATTTAATGCCTTAACCACAGAAGTACCGCTAAATCGCGACTAAGGTATATTAAGTTTTTAATGAGTTAGTCATAAACAGTTGCATATTGCACTGAGATATTAGCTATTATTTTCTCCCTCGTGTCATTTCGTACACGGTTGTGTCTACTTCACCCGCTGGCAGGGAGATTCTGGCGGTTCTGGGTTGTAATCCATCTCTTGAGGCAGAATGGAAGTTTAGCCTTACTAGGGGGCAGCGAGGCAGTATAACTGTTTTCCCGCTTCCCCGCAACATGCATCCGCAGCACAATGTCGGCAGGCGAAGGGCCAGAGGCGAGGCCTTACTAAAACAATTTCGCGATGACCCGCACTCGGCATGCTTTGTGGATGCCGCGCAGTACGGCAGATCGGCAAACTTTTTCGGCCGTCCTAGTGGACCACAGTGGCGCAGTTCTCAACTCTGCATCTCTCATGAATACCACCCCGGCTAGAGCCAAGCAGGACGCGGTGGCTCTCGCTTTACTTGTCAAGAATAGACATCAAATCTACACCGATTCTCGCGCGGCTGTTAGAGCCTTTGCATCATGTTCCGTTTCCGCCGAGGTCGCACACATCCTAGGTGACAGAGTCATTTTCTCACACACCATCACGTGGTTTCCGGCTCATCTCGGGTCACACTTATCCTCTCTAACTAACCTCAACGAGGTCGCCCACACCCGCGTGCGCGAGCTAACCCACCGCGCCGGGTTGGAGGGAGGCGGTATCTCGGGGACTGGTCGGGAGGTATTTCGAGATCCTTTATTAAAGACTATAGTCTTTCTTGGGATACTTAAACGGAGAAATTTTGGTCTGTCTTTCTGTCTTTCTGTTTGTCGGCACGTCACTCGATTCAGCCACTCGGCCAAAGTTGAACCACTTGCCCAAGGGCCAGCCATCTTGAACGGCTGACTAGGTCCATACTTGTGTACATTGTCGATCAAAAAGCAAACATTACGCATATCTGAGGCACAACATCACTAGGTAAGTATTAGGTGGTGTGTTCCTTTAATTGAAAATGCATACATACATAATTCTAAAGACCCTAGTTTCTTAAGCTGCGCTGAAAATGCGACTGCGCTGAAACTTGTCTTCCTCCCTGCCCTCTGCACGAGCTCATTGTTGTGTTTCGGTTTCGGTTCTGTATTGCACTGTACGAATGCCATGGGGCGCCGCTCTCGCATTCCTGTTTTACCCAGGCGACGTGTAAATAAAATAGTGTGTGGAGAGTACACGTTGAGTGCGGACGTTTCTTCTGCTTCAGCGCTTCGCGCCAAACCGCGTGTTCGGGCTGGCTGGCGTCCCCGCCGGTCGCGTTGGTCACCGCCGGTCTTCGCCTGCTGCTGCGACGGGACTACCAACCCGCAACACAGCACTCATGTTTCCCGGCGTATTGCCAGATTGCGTCCATATCTCACGCAGCGCCTCTTCTATCGTCTTTAGACGGCATTTGCAGCGAAGCATGCAGATACGCGGCCAGTTTTTCACGTTCAACGAGGTTTCTAAGCACTACCAGCTGTCTAGGCGAACGTTTCCTCTTCCGCACGAAAAACTCTCAAGGCCGCAGGCTGCCGCGCTTCGAATGCTGCAGACCAGGTCTTATCCTAGTCTATCAACCCTAAGTTCTTACATGGACGCTTTTGAACCGGACTGTTCCGATTGTGGCGCGCGAAGCAATTTAGATCACATGCTCTGGCGGTGTCCCAACTTACGGGGCCCTCAACGCCTCACTGAAGAAGAGTGGGGCCCTGAGCTAAGGAGCTCGAATCTACTGCACCAGTTAAGGGCCGTCCAGAGGGCCCACGACGCGGAGGTTGAGGCTTGGCCTCCCCGTCCCCACGTGGTAGCGGCCCGCGGCGCTGCCGCCCTGAACGGCTGCGGTGCTCCTCAGGACTATCTTAATAAAGTTCATTGTCCGTCTGTCTGTCTTTTCGTACTATCTCGGATATTTTCTGTTAGTTCAAAAACTGTGCCAGTGATTCATTCGGGCAAGCAGTGTCCGAGTCCGGTGTTTAAATATTCAGGGTAGTACTCAAATGTATCCTTACTTTTGCTGGCTCTCGAGTGCTTTGTAATGCCTGGTAGTGCGTTAGTGGGAGCAACAGAATACCTCACGAAAAAATGTGGTTTTCTATCTAGGTATGGCTCAAGTAGCGAAAACCATGTCTTCTCTAAATATGTACATGGTATAGATGCCAAAGAAATTACAGTTTTGGGTAGCGCTTCTAAGTATACTTACTTCGCTGTCACCTCTGATAGCCGTCATCTTACATAAACTTAAAACTTTACATACTCCCACAGCAAGGGGTGCTCGATTATGGAGTGTTTTGTGTGAAAAATGTACACTCTTACGTTTTGTTGGCCCAGTGCTTCCTCCTGACACTCTTCGTAATACTCACAAACGACTTGCACGACCTGTGGAGGAGAAAATTAAAGCTCGGAGGACGCTTGAGCTTCACCTTGAAGAGCAGAACGCGTTAGAGTAATCGGGCCCCGTAAACCTCCCTCACTCAGTCGGCCGTTATATGTGTATATATATATATATATATATATTATATTAGGAACAAAAATTTTTGCCGCTCATGTACAACAGTAAAGTTCTTGTCATATCATGTGATTTGATACTGCCTCTGTCTTCTCGATTTTGGGCGGCAGTGCATGACGACGGGGCAGCAAAAAAAACTGCATATGCTTCATAATCATATCATCATCACCATCTGTCTGACTCAGGCCCGCAGCCGAGGTGGGGGCAAAGGGCCCCCCCCCCCCTCCCCCGAAACCTTTGATACATGGTGTTTTACCGAAACTAAATAGTGAAAATAGGCGTTTTTTTAAATAGCCAAGGCTTTCAGCAAGGGCCCCCCCCCCCCCGAAAAATATTCCTGGCTACGGGCCTGGTTTGACTACGCCATTTCCTGGAGCAATTCCTCTCCCTTGTCTATCACGTCAACCTTATGCTGTGCTTGCTGTGGTAAGGTTATCGCAGAGAACTACCTAACCTCTTCTGCCCCGCTTGTTTAGTCGGCTTGTTACTCTTTACGGCCAGTGTTTCTTTTTTTTTCTTGCTTCTCGCTGCACGCACTGCTCAAGCTCGTTTCTTCCTAATTTTGACAGAGATACCATTAACGCGCGCTTGTTCTTTGACCCACTCCACTTAAAAAGTGTAAACCACCTAAAGTAACTTCAAGCAAGCAAAGTACCCTTTTGACCAAGAAGAACATAGAAAAAAGAGGGGTGTAACGCTGTTTTTGTACCCCAAATAGCCTTTTCGTTTGCGTAAGGGTTAATGTATTGCCTAAAGTACCCTTTGATACCTAAGGGTTTTATGGGTTATCGAAGCACCTGCGGCCCATAAGGCAGAGTGCCAGCTGATAATTGGAACTGGGTAATGAAGAAAGCGTTGAATATTAGGTAGATTTAGGTTGGCATATATGTCTATTTTAGTGCAACCTACTAGCGCACCATAAATTGTCACGTTTTTTGTGAACATGTATTGTTTATTTATGCAGAACAGGACTGTCCCCACGGGCACAAAACGGCGGCTAAAGATACTATGGCTATATATACCAGATGTTCATTGAATGGCTGTGCAGCGCGAGCACTCTGTCCATTTGGGGTTTTAAAAGGTGAGTAAGGGTAACATGCAGTTAATAGGTGCTATTTTGTTGAGGGATGCTTATGAACAGGGATAGTCATGATACTCATCAAATACATGGAAACGGCACTTCATTGTATTCGTATTCTCGTACTTACTTCAGCCAATGGTTGAGTGTGCGATGACTATCTGCTGCGCTAAGTATCTGCACTAAGTACTTCCTTCACAAGTAAGAGAAGAAAAGTACAACGTCGAGGGAAGTTCTCTAACATTGTCATCATGGTGCATGCGAATCCATTGTCCAGTGCATAACAACTGCCAAGAC
This sequence comes from Rhipicephalus sanguineus, assembly GCF_013339695.2. Lineage (NCBI taxonomy): Eukaryota > Metazoa > Arthropoda > Arachnida > Ixodida > Ixodidae > Rhipicephalus > Rhipicephalus sanguineus. Next base: position 81,218,254 of record NC_051179.1, on the reverse strand, counting down.
TGACGGCCTTATACTATGCAATGACGCGTCCTTGACTTTCTTTGTTTATAGTCTTATTTTCTGAATACTACCATCAACTCAGTCTGAAAAGAATAACAAATAAATCTCCAAAGGCTTTGGGAGTGTTCTTACTGCAAGAATTACTCGATATGCTTTGCTACACAAGCAGAAGGAGTATTTATGTCCAGGGACTAAAGGATTTCCTGGACAGGTGTAATCCGTGCGTCGACTTTGTCGGAGTACTTGTGGAACAACATGGGGAATACAGCCTTGTATCAATTTTTTTCTGGTTAAGGTTTGCAAGCTCGTATGCCACGAATGTTTGTATTATCGGCGATGCTTTGCTGAAGGAATGAATGTGCCGTGCTCATTACAAAAGCAAGTAGTGACTCACCTTTGTCAAGAAGCTGGAGTTTGCCCCGTAAGCGGCGATGATATCGGCCGTGCAGTCTATCAGAATGCTTGACGTTGGCCTCAGCACATTTAGCATCATCGACATAGCTGCGCAAGAGGATGCCTCGCGTTGTTTATTCGGGGCCGTAAGTTAAATGCTACCTCAACCTCATGCACAGAAATAGACAGAAACCCAGAGTACTCAGGTTGCTATGATTAAGACAATATCAATGAATATCGTGGGAGACGGTCGCGATTTTGACAACAAAACTACGTGAAAGAAAGAACATACGAACCGTCCGCCAATGCCTGCCGAGACAGCGGGACTTTAGAATCAAGCTTCACAGTTGCTGCTCGGGCGACACAGCTTCCCTCCTCTCGGCGTCCCAGCATGCTCCGCAAGACGGGCGGGTCGTTTCCTTTCTGCTTGAGCAGCAATCGTCGGCAGGCCTCGCACGCGGGATGATGTTATCGCATGCGCCTTCCGTACGACGGAGATGGGCCGGCTTTTTTCATGTATGCTGCAGCCGCAGTCGTCGCCTTTTACGTGCGCTTTCACCCGAGGGTAGAACATACGATGCGCGGGGAGATGTCATCGATTTGAAATTTATACGAAACATGACGGCGATGGTGACGCCGACGGCAATAACCTGTCGAGTGTGTCCATATAATTGCTATTACAAAAAAAGGCAAGGTGGAGGCTATGATTAGGCAGGCGTACAAGGCGACCGTTCCGCTGCCTAGCATTGCGTTCATTGAAAAGCCGCTGCGATTATGTGTGCAGAACACCCTGGAAAAAGTACTAGGGGGGGGGGGCGCACTTTTAGATGTAGCACACGAGGCTTTCGATAGCGAAAGCGGCATGGACATATTGGGACGAATTGGCATCGGGGATGACGTTTTAGCGGTGGACAGAAAAACGCAGGTGGGGTGAGAACTGCACAAAATCTTGTACATATAGCCTTTGCGCAAGAATATGCATTCCATAGATCATCAAGAATGACGGAGCCCTGTAAAATGCCCTGCAAAATGCGGTTAGTACCACGGGGCACTATATGTAAATGTCGCGGAGTATATGGACAAGGACGCATTCGCGATATCGGTGGTGAATGACCGGGAACACTCAGTCGCCTCTGGATCGGTGAAAAAAAATGGAGGAAGCTTGAGCTTGACCTCAAGACTTGAACGCTTTACCATAATGGGATCCCATTCGAATCGCGTTCTCAATCGGTTGCCTCGCTTCGCTTTTCAGTGGACACCTCAACCACGCCGCGAAGAAAGGAACGTCTGTGGGAGTAACATTGGCCTTTTAAAACTATCCTAGAATGATTGCTGGAAGTACAGCTGCGAAGTGCCCATTATGCCATAATTCTTCCTTTCGCGAGTCAGTGAAGTCCCCACTGCGTGTCCGTAAGAACATGCGAACCTACGCAGCTGCTAACTTTGTTGATGGTTTTGCTGATGATGATCATTAAATATGTAAATATGTCTGAGCGCTTCGAAATGGGTGGGCCTTTAAACCGCTCGCCAGTTGTGCTATTCGCATGTCTTGACGCCTGGCGTGATTCTACGCTTCTGCCACACAGCATTACACGCGTTAACGAGACTCCGCCTATTACATGACGTTCGTATAGGTTTATTTTAGGAAGCAGTTCCAAGATGACGTGGTTGTGTTAGAACACCTGCTTGCCACGCACATCAGAGCACAATCACGTCATAGCACTAATACAAAACCTGTTTTCAAAGAGCCTTTACGTTCCCGTGAAAAAGGTTTTGTTTGTACAAGGAGCAAACATACAGTCGCAGGTTCTACTCTAAATGTCGCATACCTTTAAAAAGCAATCCAAACGTCATATCTAGACTGTGTTCAAAGATTGTAGTTGTCCCGTAGTAATAGATTAATGAGCATTTTCACTATTTGACCCTGTTACCTATTCGCCTTGCCTTCCACAAGGGAACTAACGATGGCAACGATGGCAATGGTGACTCAACCGTCATCAAGAGATGGGAACGTGCGGGTTCTAGATAGGACGCAGTTCGTGAAAGACGGTGGACTTTCGGCTGAAAGCAAATATAGCTCCGGGCCACCTCCAGCTGAAGATAACTCTGGCAGTGACAGCATCAATGAAATAAATTTACCTGGAGGCTTCGCACATATACTGCGAGACAACGTAACAGGAAACGACAGCAGTACCAAGACAAAGAGCAGGCGCAGCACAAGCATCATTATATTTTGCTGACAAACTCGAGTAACAGAGTTATCGGTTGCTTTCGCTCTGAACAGGGAAGTTTGCGAAAGCGCTGACAGCCATTGCTGTTTACTCAAGTGCCACTCAATGCTCACAACGCCATCCATTGCTGGTCCTTTTCGTTGGCCGTCATGCCTGACAGTAGTGATCGAGGCATGGCTCTTGCTTCAAGCAAGATTGATTTTGTCATTCATGAAATACAGCGCTAAGCTCCGTCAAAATAGATTACCTTTGCTAGAAACGTTGCCGTTGTTTGCCACATTCTCTAAGGAACCCACATTTGAGAGAAGCTTGTCCGTGCTCGGTTTGTACGCGTGTCACATTACTAATTTAGTAAGAATGCGTATTCCTCTTCACTTATGGATTTTTCTCGAGATTGGAGTAATATTTATTGGTAAAAAGAGAACGCAAGCCTAATACACAATCTACAATGTGAAATATGCGCCAACATTGCCAGGGTTCTACAGAAACAATAAAATATGTGCATGAATTTTATTTGAAGTGAGGCTACTGCTAAGCTAGAACATGATTTTTAACGATACTTTGCCATCCGAAACAAAAGTGCTCCTTGCGTATTTTTGTGCCAATTCGCTCCAAAAGAATCATTTTTCCTCTTTTGATTAAATTCACATTATAGTGACAATAGTAATTAAATTCAGTGTTACTAAGTGAATTCAACCAGATTTTTAAACGTATTCTAACATATAGCAGACATATTAGATGCGCACACAGGGCGAATAGTTCCTCGTATTTACGTATACAAACATGGTTAAGGCAAATTCCATGTGATCCCTGGCTTTGAAACATTAGCTCTGGCTGCCTTCGTATCTAGCTATATCTGTTACTATACAGGGTTTTCAAAATTCAGCTTCATGGTTTTCTTAAAATTATCGCGGGAGGCACGTGAAAACCACATTTCCAGAAAAGTTTTTCATTTAGGGGGACACAAAGTGAGACAGTAATTATCTCATGAAACGCAGATTACACAAGGACGTTTGGAGTCTGGTACACGTTCACGTTGCCAGTCACGCCTTAAGCGGAGGTCATCATCATCATTTATTGACCCTTAAGGGCCCCTCATGGGGAATTACATAAGGGGGGGGGTAACAATAGGTAACCACGGGTCACAAGGTTACATGACATAAATACTGTTGGAAAACAAGAAAAAAATAAAGTAAGGGGGAATTACGTAGCCACACGCATATCTCACTGGATAAAGGCACTGATGGGGCCCATTGGAAAGACAAGTTTGTGGGAGACCTTCTGATTAGCACCTCAGCATCGAGCATGTTTCGTATCGCCGAGGAACTTGGAATCTTGCTGCCAGATTTTAAGGAAATGCGCGCTGTGTTACCTCCCAGATATTTCATTCAATTATACATAAGCACGGGGACGACGTAGGCGTCCTCAGAAGGGAAGCAAATGAGACTTCTAGCTTGAGCCGCCCCACAAGGCTCCTCAATCAAGAATCGGATTGGCGTCCTACTCAGACGTTGGCAGCCGGGGCTATTACAGTGAAAGAGAGGAAGTAACAATGGCACAAAAAGCAGGATAAATAATCCCTTACGCAAACTGTGTAGAGAGTTTCCGGCAGCTGTGATCGCTCTCTGAATCGAGAGTAACATTTACCTAGAAATTTCTGCGAACTTTCCAGGGGCTGCGTAAAGACAAAGAGTGATTCGGCAGGTGATCTTCCCAAGAATATACGCTGAACCCGAAGAAATGTCATGAAATGAGTATACATACATCTAAGACAAAAGCAAAACATTTCGTTTACTAACGTTGCGGCCGGTGGAGACCGGCCTTCATCAGAGGCAATTCAGTTGACCGAAGCCTTCCTTTTAAATTAAGAGTGGCTGGTTGTTTTCAATGCACATGCAAAAACCAAAAGACTTTTGTATTGTATATCTCTGGCTGCCTTTGTATCTAGCTCTATCTCTTACCTGTGTATGACACCTCTATTGGATGCTCGTTAAGCTATGCAGTCAGTACGTGCTTCACCGTTCCTTCTTCTTGTGTCTTGTTAGTCTATCTGCGCTGTACGTAAAGATTCCACACCATAATACAGGCGCACAATGAAAACTCCATGCGATTGACAGTGAATAGACAATTAATGATTCCGTTGTTTGCGGAAATCAAACGGCATCATGTTCTCCGCGAGGTGATATTCTTTTTTTTGATGACCGTGTTCCTGAGGGCCTGTAATGCGAACAGTGTGAGCACTCTTTATACAGCCATAGAGGACGAAAATGGCGAAGCACAACGTTGTAATAGCCGGCGAAAGGAATCTGAAGTACACACTTAACATGCGCACACAACAAAGGTTATTACACACAGAACGTGGCAATATCATTCTGTTATTGATAATAATTGAGTGTAAATTATGTTGCTGTGCAAAGGTATAAACTTAGTGGCAAGGCAATGGTTAGTCTATGTACGTCAATATGTGCGATTGCATTCAAAGCAAAAGAGGAAAGCGTTTATGCCTGAATTTTGGAAAGCCATGTCCGATGGCTTGTCGTACGCTGTTACATCATGATTGACTACGGCGCAACGCACCTACATATAAACTATACTTCACAGTAGCGGTAAAAAATACAATTTCCCATGCAGCAGATATCAATTTTTGACACACACTGAACGCTGTTCGTTTATTTGAAATATTGTCCAGAACGTGTAGGTGTCAGTGTCCTTTTTTTACATAATATTCTACGGACGTGGTTCGTTCACGCACCGCTCTTTAAAACTTCATAAAGCCAATGCATGGCAGCATTGGTCACGTCACCGTCATCCAATTCCAGCTCCTTGTTTTCGCGGAAGCACGCGTGCAAATAAACCGGAAACGTAATTATGCAATAAGAAATATGCTCGCCTAATATTTCGTCTCTATCTGAGTCACATCGCAATATATTAAAGACGATTACGTTACGTCGTAACGCGAAATTTTCGCGCAGCTATTGAGGTGTTCTGCTGAGTTAAATAATTTGACAGAAGCATGAATCTATATCTCGGTGACTGAGATGACGCTTTGCTTCGGCGGCGCGAACGGCAGTATCTTCTCGGTGGCGGCGCTTAACTCCTGCTTCGGCGGCGCAACCTGTGGACTTTGTCGTCGGCGTCACTGAGACCCCGCGCAGGCAGCTCGTGTATCAGCAACGGCAAACGAAGTAATTCAGCCATTTTGTCGCTTACTGTGAAAATAACACTGGGAGCTGCGTGACTGTCGCGGGCTTTATTTAATCGAAGCGAACGGGCGTCAGCGCTCCATTCTGGCACCACGTCTAAGCCGCGGCTAACATTCGCACATTTATGCTTCACTGTTACTATTTGGAATAATAACAGTCAGCCTTTTTTTTCTGTATAAAACAAGAAAATTATTTCAACTGAGTGTGTTTTTTTTATTTCACTGATTGCGTAAAAAAGGTAGCACGAAGTTGGCTTCACCGCATGGCAATACAATGAAAAATCGGATTGTAATGAAAGCCCAGGCAGAAATGGTGCAACGTGGACACGCGTGGTCATCTAGCGTCATGAAACAGAACTACGACGATTGTAGTCGTCATTGTTTCCATGTGTGACAACTTTTTGTTGATTACAAGTATTCGCAATGCCTACAAACTATATAGGTGGTGTGATGTGCGATTGAAGATGGCGCCCGGAGGAGGGTAAACCCATCTGCTAGTGTAGTGACTGATAGGACGGGCGGACACACGCCCCGCGTCGCTTTCACTACATGAAGTCATGAGCTGCACTGAAACGCACATGAGACCAAAATACTTGTCCAAATCATAGAATGTATTAAATGCTCGCCGCCTCATTATTTGCCGGGGTGTGAAAGCTTATACTTCGGATCCGTTACTGTGCATCGGCTATGCTTTGCGAAGTCCTGTGCGTGCTACAGAAAACAGCATGAACTAAAATTGACGTATGAAATGAACGTCACTACGAAGTAGTACGAAACGAGCCTGTCTGACAGACTGACCGCACTGATAGACCGTTAGTAGCGAGTAGCGCTACTAGCGCTACTCGAGTAGCGCCATAGGCGAGTAGCGCCATCGTCGCTGCCAAGGACCGCATGTTTAACGTGACGATGGTTTCCAAGCATGTTACGCCGTCGTCATTACTTACGCAGTCAGGAACGCGGAGTTACCTCTTCAACGCAACGCAAGCATTCAACAAACCATTCAGTAGAGTTTGGGTCGCAGTCATGATCAGACTCTATAGCGGTGCGCGGTTCACTACTCTCGGATGTTGCAGGTTCGATCGGCACCTCGAAACGTGAATCTCGAAAAGAATGCGCGCGCATGCTTTTCGAAACGTCGAAGAATTTAAATATGCAAAAATTCGTCGAACAACAATGCCGTTCAGACGTTTGAAGTACATGTGAAGTTAACACAATGGCGTGGATTGTGGCCGCGACTGCACGTTCCATCACTCGCTGCCGCTGGTAGAGCGTGTTGGCGGCATGCGGTGCCCCATAATAACCACAATAAGCTGCGCTACATGCACTGAGTACGAAAAATTATGCTTTTATTTTGATCTCACTCAACGATATTTTAATAATACGCAATAAATACAATCAAATGCATTTACGAGCATGAAAAAACATTAACGCGCCAGGGGATGTGAAGTGCAACTCGCTCGAGAGTTAGCAGCTTACCTCCATCGTCGATATCACTGTCAGTACTTTCACAGCCTTCGATGTCCAGTAGAAAAATCCTTGTCGTCGTTGTTTGCAACATCACTGTTAAAAGCAATCTAAAGAATTTCCTCCGCCGAGAGCCTTCGACTCTTTGGCGTGACCATGTTTACAATTATAGATACGTCTGGGCTAGGAGAACATCTTTCTCTCAAAGCTGTCAACAAGAGAATCGCTTGTAGTGTGCTGCCACCTATCAACAACGTACAAAAAAATCACACCATCTCCCGCTAAAGGGGACCTGAGGCGATTGGAAGCAGCGTGTCGGCATGTAGAGCACGCGTTTCAGAGGGGGAGTGGAGTGGGGAGGGGAAAGAGGGAAAGTGGAGAGGGGGAAGGGTAATGGGAGAGGGGATGGGAGAGGTGGAAAGTGGAGAGGGTGAGGAGGTGTGTGGGGAGGGCTTGCGCATGCGCAGTAAGAGTGGTCACGCCGCACACCACCACCACCGGATTGAACTCCGCTATAAGATGCTTCACATCTAAAACAAGCGGCGCAGCGCTGACTATGAAAGCGACACACGGGTGAAGGACGACGTTGAGAGCGTTCGCTCCACGACTATCGTGGAGCGAACGCTCTCAACGTCGTCCTTCGAATGACTGAATGGTCTCGCGCACAGTTCATAACAGCGCTTTTCTGACAAATGATCGTGCGCCCTATTTTATAGTATCACCTATTCGATATTGCTCAGTTATAAAATAGGACATTGCGAGCTCGCGCGACTACCCGCTTGCAATGTTATGGGATTCGTGCACTACAAAAACTACACCATTTCCCGCTAAAGGGGACGATGAGGCGATGCGAAGCCGGAGCACTTGCGCGATCGCGTTTCGCTGGCGTTCTTTGGGCATGCTACCGACCTCGCGTCGTGGAACGCGAAGAGGAACGCTACGCGCGTGTTGTCTACCCTCTATCCTGGCCGTTAATTCTCACAGGGCGAGCGGGGAACGCAGTCGGCAGGCGTGCGAGAGGGGGGCAGCGTAGGAGAGAGAGAGAGAGGGGGAGGGGACGCGCATGCGCTGGTGCTCATCGCGGCGTTGCGCAGGAGAGAATTTCGGCATGTCTAGCCCGCGTTTCAGAGGAAGAGTGGAAAGGGGAAGGGCAGAGGGGGAGAGGAGAGAGTGAGAGGAGAGGGGAAGTTGAGAGGGGGACGGGAGAGGGAATGTGGAAAGGGGAAATGGAGAGGGTGATGGGAGATGGCAAGTAGAGAGGGGAGGGGAGAGAGTGAGTGGAGAGGGTATGCGCATGCGCAGTAAGGGTGGTCACGCCGCACACCACCACCACCACTACCGGATTGAACTCCGCCATAAGATACTTCGCATCAAAAACCCAGGCGGATACTATACAGAAGCGAAACAGCCTGAGTTTCAACTGAGAAGGCCAGACAATAACATTTCACTAAGCTACGTGGCTACAGAAAACCTCGCGAAGCTGAAGTGTGTACACTGTGGACTGTAATTTGAAGCGGGACTTACCCAGGGTGCTTAACTCCGTATTTTCACGAAACCTTCGCGTCTCGCAAGAATGAAGAAGATTTATCATGTCACGAGGGGCCCGGTTTTGTTCACTAATGCAGGAAACAGGCAAAGTCGGAGTGTGTCTTTCCTGCCAGCGCGCTAACAATGTCTAGCGCAGCCGAACAAGGGGTCGGCTGCCAGAGCTGCCAGTTTGTCGTCTGCTAACCTTCCTCCAGGGGATTCTCCTGACACACGCTTGGTGGCGTGCAGCCTATGAGCATTGCGATTAGTCGTCATCGGTGGTCTTAGCACAAAATTTAATGGCAAAATTTCTTGAGGGAAAGGGTTGATTGGAGGTCGCAATCTCGATCCTGGGCAATTTCGCCGCAATACAAACAAAATGTATTCACGTGCATATTAAGAAGCCCGAATGGTTTGAAATCTTTCGATATTTCTCAATATAATGTAGCCCTCACACGGTAAAGGTCGCGCTTGACGTACAAGTCTCCATAATTTGGAGCAAGTTCAGCTATTTGTGTGGTCTTCCAAAAAATGGGCATGCTATTCCGTTGCATGTCAACAAAAAAGTCTATTAAACAAAGTCAAGAAAAACACAATACGAATGTGTAAGCGTTGTTACATGACTAACACATGCGTACTTTTGTGTGCACATGTTTCGCGCACATGAGGTAACCCAAGAGTACATGGTAATGAGCCGAATGTGATATGGAAGCGGCAGCTTTCTTACCAGCAGTTCCTTAAATATCAGCACTCCCTCGGTGCCTCTTCCAGACTTGAATCCCGGCTGGAAAGGAGGAGGCAAGTTTTATGGTGCTGGAAAGAAGGAGGTAAGCTTTATGGCGCTAGAACCTCGCGACATTATATTTTTCAAGCGGCCCATTGGGATTCAAGCCCAGCCAACCAGAAGTTCAGTGTTGGCTCGAATGTTACGAAACTCCGATAAAAAAATAAAAACGCCTATATAAAATGTAGGTAATGGTTCAACTAAGGCATTGTAGAGGATACACATGATATCGGAGCATACGTTTAGTGAAGATAACGGCTAAATAACAGTCAACATAATGAAAATTAACTGAACGAATTCATTGAAATAGCAGATTGTGTCTGGGATCGCAGCGGCTTACCGATTGCCGGCCCGGTATGCCAGGCTAACCCTGCCTGTGGCAACATCACCACTACCACCACCACCAACGGCACGTGGCGAAAGAGATCTCAACCACGTGCATCTTTCTCCGTGGCCTCTGCGATTCGCCTTGGTAGTTTCACGCAGCGCTGCAGGAGTTGACTGCGGAGGCCACACTGGGGATATCACAGCTAAACTTGCTGAGTGCGTTTAAATTTGTAACAGAGTCCATTGAAAGAGCACACTGTTTTCGTATGATGGTATATAACCACTACAGAAGACATCTTTCACTCGGCAGTGAGTGAATAAAGACATATCTCATGCCTACCGTACTGTCCTTCCTATAGCTGTTTTCTATGACCAATCAGCGCGGAGATAGTGTAAGTAGAAAGCCACATGCGCCATACTTTGCAATAAAGTATGCTGTTAAGGACACTAAAACTTTATAAGCTATTCATCTGCGGATAAGAGAATCAGTGTGACACTTACATAGAGATTCAGGAAACTTCTGAGAAAGCATTCGCTAGCATGGCCCCTTCTTGCATTCCTCTGCATTTGAAACAAAAGGCGTATGAATTATTCAGAGACTAGTACTGTTTTAGCTTATTTTGGCACGTGCTCCTAGAGTGGTAAACAAGGGAAAGAATACTGCCCATGAGCGTAGTATGTGGGGCATAGGGTGCACTGAAAAATGGTGTATGTTCTTACGTTTCTAATGTTCAGCATTCCCTCGTAGCACTCGTCGTGATACTCGCAGATCACTTGTACGATCTGTTGAAGAGTCGTGATTATTCACGAATAGGTATTTGAAAGCTAATGGAAACAACACATCGCTGTGGTGCTCACTGAGGTCCCTGAGCGTATGACAGCTTTCTCCTTATCGCGCTACCTTGCATCACGCTAAAGCAAATCTCTCAGAACGAAATGAAATATACTTGCAATGCTTCATACAAACTAAATACATTTGGTGTGCAAGATAATCTCTCTAAAGAAGCCAGTAGGTTTCACGTGCCACAACTACGATAATTTTATGAGATAGGTCGTAGTGTGGCCCTCCGGGTCAGTTTTGCGCACCTGGCCTTCTTTACCATGAGCCTAAAAAAATAAGTGGATTTTCTTGCCTTTTGCCTAAATTATATGAAGCCGTCCTAGCCGGGAACCACACCCTCGTCCTCGAGCTTACGATCACATCACTTTACCCACTATGTAAGCTGCAGCGGAAAGTGTAAACAAGTTCCAATATTTTTTCGGAAAAAAATGTTGTGCTTGTGGACCCTATTTAACGAAAGATAGTCATTAACATGTTTTCACAATGTTGTTTCCACGTAACAATATCTTTTTGGTTGAAGGAAAGGGGGGTAGAGTGAATGAGTTACTAGTGGATTATCTCTAACGAAAAGCAGCCATTCATATTAAATGCGAAGCATTTCTTATCGAACGAAAGGCATTTTGACCGTTTCTATCTAGCCGCCTATGTCTGGACGCTCTCGTGGTCGACGCCTTAACTTGACACATACGAAAATTTGCATGCGAGGGCATTATTGTATGACGAACGCGATGAACAGGCCATTACATGAATAGCGCGAGATACTTGTGGCGTGCGTCATGAAACCCTTTCGTTCAGCCACGTTTGACACATACCCGCACACCGCAGCCCATGGAATGTGGGTATAAGACACATTCTTTATTGTGGGGTATGAAAATAATAAAGCCTCAGCCCGCACCATAAAAACATAGCAGGCACGGGTATAAGGCACAGGTGATTCACAGTTTGTATCATCCCAGAAACGGCAGTGACAAACTTCGAAAAACCTAGACGCGATCGCGTTGTGTATCTTGTGTCGCCGATAATGCGGGGCAGGAGTCGGCAACGTTGTCGGTGAGGGAAAAACCAGAGAGACGGGGATATTGAAATTCACAGTTGAGCCGGAATTGAACCCAGGCATTCTGCGCGGCAGTCAAGTATTCTACCACAGCGCTACATTAGGGCTTGAAATTGCTTACGAAAAATATTCTATAAGGGCGTCATATCGCGGCAATGTAAACTGTGATTGCAGTGTTCGCTATCGGATGTTATAACAGTTCAATAAACATTACATATTAACTCCTATGAATCGCCAAGCTATAGTAAACCATTGCTCAATCCGGAGAAATACTGCGAAAACCGCTTCTTGTGATGTGCACATCATCGCACCGGAGCGTGCACTTCACTTCGACAAAACTGACATCTGTGCTCTAACGTGAGTACCGACGTTAAGTAGGACCATACCAGGCACGTCGACTACACTGACGGCCTTACCAGGCACCCTTACTTGACGCGCTTACTAGCTTACATGCCAGATACAGGCTTACCATTTGGGGAGGGGGGCCTAGGAGCCCCCTCCCCTTCCCAAATTCTCGTTTCCTCAAGCAGGTGCTTTCGTCAATATACGTGCTTTTATCAAAAGTCACTGCCTTCAGCAAGTGCCCCCCACAGATTTGTCGCTACGGGCCTGCCCACGATTACCCATCCCTACTCAATATACACAAAGTAGTTGGTCTAACTCCCAACGCTTCACTCAAAGCAATAAAAAAATGCGGTATAGGCCACTACTCGCTTACTGCTTCGCATGAAATCGACTCCCGGAATAAATGGCATCTGCCGAATTTTGTATTCACAAAATTGTTGCAAAAGCGTTAAAGATGAACGCTGACGAAAGCTGTCTGACCGTGTCACCATGCTGCATGACAATGCATCGTTCAGCGCTGCACAGCTAAAAAACTGACAAGACTAAACTTCACATGCTAAGAAGTGGTGTGTCATTCTCACTCACTTTAATTGTCGAACCGGGCATTCTTTCTTTGTCATACTTGATGAAGTATAAACAACAGAAAACACCTATATGAATAGATCATTTTGAAGGGTTCTTGATGCCAGAAGTGCTCTAAATGCTTCTCGAGACGAAGAGAACTAATTCCATAGACTTGAGAAGTTGCCCGATGTGTGTCGCCATTTCACTATTTTTCATTGGGCGCTTGCAGAATGATATGACATTTCCAGCTTTGTATCAATCTTAGGAAATCCTCAGATATATGCATCAGCGAATGTTAGCATTGTCCGTGTTGCATCGCTGGGAAAAATAAGTCCGCCGTGTTCACCCAGACATCATATTCGGGCTGTTGCAGGTTGCCTGTAATCCCTCACCTTTGTCAGGAGGCTAGAGTTTGTCCTGTAAGCTACGATGACATCGGCTGTGCAGTCGACTAGAACCCTAGACGTCGGCCTCAGCACATTCAGCATCATCGACATCGCTGCACAAGAGCATGGTCCGCGTCACTGCGCCATTTATACTAACGACTGCGCGCTGAAGCAGTACAGTCGGCCTATGATGACGTCAAGTAGATACCAGGGCCAGTGTTCACCAAAAACGTCTTACCGTAGAATTATTCTTAAAGGACCCTAGCAACACATTGTGAACATGCTCAGAAGACACTGATGATCGGTAGTCGAGGCTCCCGTGAAGATATGAGCCAAATATTATATTACTGCACGCGGGAAGGTACTAGAGTGAAAAGTTTCAAAGACAGCGAGAAATCGCTCTCTTCTCGCAGAAGATTCTGTGGCCCGGCTACGTCACAGGCGGGGGGACACTGACATTGGTTGATTTAAGCATTCATGTGCTGTATAGATGCCATGACCGCCACGGGGTTCCACCACGTACCCGTACAGCACTTTGTAGTGATAGAACTAACCTTCTCTAACTATATAAACACGCTTGTGCTCACGCTGGAAGTGGTCACGCTGAGACCCACGAGGACGAGTCTGTCCTGAGCGAGGTTCTCCACAGCTTGAATTAGCGTCTGAACCTGCGGCTTCCATTAGGTACACAGGAAACGGTTTTGTGCTGCCCGTGCCTCAGCATGACATTTTGTATGTGCTATAGCTGCTTTCTATGTATTTCAATGACCCACGTCAAGACATACTTGCGATATGTAAGGCTACAGAGCGACGATCAAGACCATGTCTGTGGCTGCTTTCGTTACATTGTAGGGAAAAAATAACGCTCTGTATTGTGCTTGCCAAGATGGACGAGTATCAATTAATTAAGGAGATATATGGGGGTATTATGTTGGCTTGACACGAGCGCGGAGGAAAGCACTGAAAGCTGCATTGAATTACGTCGCGTTCGTTTCTTATGTTCGTTTTTTTCTTTCTTGGAATCACCGATAACTTCCCTTGCCACCGTTTTCGAAACGAGGTAACCCTCTGGATCACATGATACCCCGCGCATGTCCCAGGATGCACGGGTGACGCTTGTTACGTTTGGCGCTTGCGCCGAAGAGAAAACGGCGTATGCCTGTTCTTTAACAATGAGCAAAAGAGCTGCTTGAGGGCTAACAGTTCATCAAGCCGGCGCGATGCCCCCTCCCTGCCCCGAACCGTGGTTATGCACCGCTACTTCATCCTTGGGGAAACAACAGCATCTGCAAAGATGGTGCGTTCCCACGCCTAAGCGAGTGGTCCTTCAGAATGGCGGGCCCTTTGAAGAGCCCTGATGTCTGCACGTGCGCCCTCCGGCCCTTAACGTTTCAAGGAAGGAACCCCTTCGTGCCACAAACGGAGAGTGTGGTGGTTACGCCCCCGTCAAGGACGTTGACCTGGGCGGGTGTGGGTGGCACCCTTGAGAGTGGTGTGTGTAAAGTGATTGGACTGTCCCACTGGAAGCAATTTCCCCATCTATTGATCTGGGGAGAAGATACCGTTAATGATTAGCGATTGAGCTCTGTCTCGGCATGAAATGTTCGTCATGTAAAATATGTAACTAAACTGCTGTTTAGTTTTCTCTTCAACCAGCCTTGTATCTGCATTTTCTTCCTGAGGTGCCTTCTGGTGCCTGCGTAGGACGGTCGCAACAACTGGTGGCAGTGTCACCGGTCGCAACATGCTTGATAAACAGAGCGGGCAGCCGGGATGGAGCTGACCGTGTACACTCGCGGAAGGCCCACGTGTGCGCGACAGGTGCCCCACCAGGGCCAGGTATAGTGGCCGAAGTGTGTATTGTTTTCCAAGCTGCCCTGAATCGTTAAATAATTTCTTATTTATAAATGCTTTTCTTTAATTCATGTAACTTCAAGCCAACCTTTTGGCACGACGGCCGAAGAACGTCTACACTTTCTATTTTATATCTTGACTCCATCTATCTCGCTTAATTTTCTCAACACTTTTCTTCAGCTAATAGTAGGGAGGCCTTATTTACACAGGCCTACATTCCCTTCCCTCTGGCACATTGTCTTTTCACTCGCTCCACAATAGTGCCACATCAAGTTTGTAGAAAATAGGCAACAGGTGTGAGTAACTGGCTGTATGGCGTGGTAGCCTTGAGCATATCTTCAGAGGAGAGAAAAAATCCACCTGAGGCATTTATACAGAGTACGGCAAACTTTAAACAACCACGTAAGCCCACTCTATCATAAAAAATTACAGTTTTCGATTATTCTTTAGGCACTCACGTGAGAACAACTTTGGCAGTGCAGGGAGAGAAACTACTGTCGTACGTTGTACTCTGGGCATCACGGCTGAAATTTAGTGCCCTGCATATCTTTAACGAGGGTAGGTGTCTCGCCGAATGTATTCATGAAAATGGCCCTTTAAGTATTCTTTTCTTTTGCAAGCTCTACCTCAGCATGCAAGAAAGTGAGAGCATGCCGTTCTCCGTAACGGAGCAGTTCGGACTTTGAGGCATCTCCGTTACTTCTGAACATAAGGCACTCAGTCCTCGTGGAACAAGGGTGGCCCTACAGAAATCAAACCCTAAAACGAGTGTCCTCTCCACATGAAACATCTTACCAAAACTAAGACACTCTTGGTAAAAAATAAATATATCTCCTAGCCCATTTTTTTAGCGCTTACGTGTTTAGCGATTGAGAGATTCTCTGAGCCAGATGTACCTTTGCCTTTTGAGTTCGCAATCAGCGGTATCGTCTGTAACCATCTCGTACTGCATGCAAGGAAATCCTTCAGCGATGGTGTTGATTAAGCAAACTTACCTGGAGGCTTCGCGTATACATTGCGGGTCGATGTAACAGGAAACCACACCGTTATCAAGGCAAAGGGCAGGAATAACACAAGCATAGTCATGCTGTGCTGACTAACTGGACTAACAGAGATATCGGCTGCCACCGCTTTGTATATGGTAGTGTACAAGAGCCCCCACAGCCATCACTATTTACCTAGCTGCCCCCGAGTGCTCAGAACGACATACATAGCTGTCCTTTTCGTTGGCCTGACAGTAGCGATCAAGGCATAGAATTTTCTTGACGCAGTTTTGATTTTTCCCGTTTGGGAAGCCCAGATCTGAGCTTCGTCCAGATTGATCACTTTTGATACGGGATTCCGCGTTCTTTGCCGCGCTTCTTTAGAAACCAGTGTATCAGAGAATCTTTCCCGTGTGTTGGGCGTACGCATTTTATAGGACTGGTCTAATAATGACACGCATTCTTCTTCACCTATACATTTTTCACGAGAATTAAGTAACATTTGAGCGGTAAACACTAATACGAAGTAGATATATTACTACGTGAAAAAAGTAGACCACCGACTGACAGGATTCTGCAGAAACAAAATATTATAAGAACTGCGTCCTTGAGGCATATATATTTACCGCAAGAAAGACAAGATGGATAAGGCAAAAAAACAGACAGGACCGAGTGTTGCTTCTTTGCCTTGTCCATCGCCACTTTTTTTTTCGCTGTTGTGATATGCGTCAATTCAGTAGTTCCTACCAGCCAGCCCAACTATTAACTCTGATATCTTAGGCATATTGTTTCAACTGAACCTATTCTTACAGCCGAATGATAATCTTTCAATGACTTTATAGAATCCAAAAGAACAAGAATATCTGTATTTTGTGTAACAAATTCAACCTAGTTCCAATCTTTCTCTGCATTTACTTGTATTTAGAATGTAATCGCTGTAATAAAAAAACAGCGAATTGAAACTCATTTTTAGGCAGCAACATTGTAGGAAGTTCGGAGCAGTGGGAGGCACAACTTGGCAGCTCGCACCCAGAGGTGTAATTGGCGCATCTGAGTCAAGTTAGGCAGGCGGCGCAAGCCACTGGGGCCCTGGACTTGGGGCCCCAACCAACATGCTGCTGAATACCCCCTTTTCTACCCCTTCCCTCAAAATGAAGTTTTGTTCTTCTTGGCTTGATAAAGATCGGTTTCCGATCAAACCATTGAAGAATGAAGTCTTTTAGAAGAAATGTCTTGTTCATTTATATATATATATATATATATATATATATATATATATATATATATATATGGTGTTTAAGCTAAAAAGCACCAAGTATTAGTATTAAATTAAAAAAATAAATATAGGTGCTGCGCATCTCCAATTAGTGCAGTATTGTTCTGAGTCATATAGAGCACGTCAGCATATATTTTTTTCCAATCCGCCAAGCACGGCAATTAAGAAAGACTGCTTAATGAACTTTCTAAATAGTAACTCTAGAGAAAAGTTTTCACTACAAATGTTGTGGCGCTTGTTCAGAAACATCGAATTTTTTAATCTGTGCTAAGATTACTCTCCTGCTTAATTTTTTTCAGGCCTTTCTTTAGAGCGCGCGAACATTAAAAAATAACACGGGACTGCAGCCTAATGCGCGCCTCTTTTATTTTCCTGAAATGTAAGTTGAATGAATTATAAATACTGCTCCACGCACGAAGGTCGATTGAGCAGGCTACCGGTGACTCTGAAGCATACTAACTGAAGGCATCAAGTCTGCCAGGACGAGACCCTGCGAGGGATTATTGGTAAGCTGCCAGCTCGTAAAAAGATCACGTGCAACGTGACGCCAACAGGCAGAAAAAAGAGTTGCGCACTTGCCGCCCAGGCCGCGATTGGCGCTGACTAACATTCCTATGTTTAAATGTCTGTATATACCCCATAAAGTGGACGGGAGGGTGACCGCCGCCGTAGCTAAGTGGTAGAGCATCGGACGCGTTTTTCGTAGCTCGCAGGTTCGGTCCCTGCCGGGGGAAAGTTATCTTTTTCTCCACTTTACATTCTTCACATTTATATTCTAAATACTACACATAACACCTCCTATGCTTTCCTTGGCGTTATTGTCTGTTACTTCTCATTAATATTGTGTCTAACAAAGGAAAACGAGCCCTTAAGAGTCATGTCCTTCCCAATAAGGCTTGTGTCGAGTACGCTGAACCATCCTCTTCTGTTGCTTTGGCATCTGCAGAACATGCATGCGGTATCGTTGCTTAATTGGAAAGAAGTGCGGAAATGGGTCACTGCGGAGGTCTTCTGTGCAAAATAAGTTGATTTTTTCTTGATTTACCCAACAAAGTGTGTGAACCTACGGCACGTTATCCTCACAGAAAAATGTGTTTATTTAGCAGAGCGGCAACAACCACAATTCCTTGCGGGAAATTCACTCATAACGCACAAATGAGATATTATATTTATTTCTACTTTCATTTTTAACAAATAAGAGGGAGCTGAGCGTTGTTCATGCATCACTTCTTAAGATTTCATAAAGCCAGTGCATGACAGCGTTGGTCACAGAATCGTCCTCGTATTCCAGATCCGTGTTCATGAGGAAACATCCCTGCGAATAGCAATGGGCGCATTTACGCAACAACGCGCCTTAGAGGTGTCGTCGCATCTGAGCCACATTAAGGCAAGAGTTAATGAAAGCCTCTTGTATATTACAATGCCAGATATATGTGTATATTCGTCTCCTGTAAACCAGCTACGCAAGATAGAGTTTGACCTCATTCGGTCCGTAGTCAGCATATTTACTCAGAAAGGTGAGAAATGGCGCGAGCAAGGCGGCAGATGCGGAGCAGAACAAGAGAAAGTCGAGCACTTGGTGCTGAGGCACCAAAAACTTTCACCCCGTTCGTTAGATGTCTCGCACTCCCCCAGGCGCTGACCTTGACCGACAGGAATGCAAAAGCCGTTGCCACCACAAAGACTAGGCTCCAACAGTGGTGGAATTGGCGCCAGAAGAGAATTCTAATTCGACCCGCCATGGTGGTATAGTGGTTATGGTGCTCGACTGCTGACCCGAAGGTCGCGGGATCAAATTCCGGCCACTGCGGCCGCATTTTACGATGGAGGCGAAAGTGCTTTAGGCCCCTGTACTTAAATTGAGGTGCACGATAAAGGTGGTCGAAATTTTGGAGCCCTCCACTACGGCGTATCTCATAATGATATCGTAGTTTTGAAACGTCAAACTCCAACAATTAATAATATTAGAACGCTACTTCGTGTTTTCGTCCTTTCTTTTTTTTGTTTCTCTTTTTTCATGCCTTGGCTAGAACACACCATCTGTGTTCACCCGCTACGAATGTCAAATGCACAGATAATCATAATCATTTAGGCAACCGCTTGGTGCAAGCTACGCGGCACTTGCCGCCACCCCGATTCAATTGTGATGCTCCTAACGTCCATTCACCCATCCATCCCTCGGCAGCATCTGACGGCGGGGTAATCGGGCACAAAAGGAACTTGCCTCCTCCTCTTTGATTTGGCATCGACTTCCGACGCGGTCTATATTGCACGCTCGGCGGGGAACTGTCCCTTGGGCGCTTTACCGTTCCTTCGGTCGCGCCTTCACTTACGAGACTTCACTCATGAACGCTATAAGTATGGTTTCCAAGAACAGGCGAACGTTACGCGCTCGATATCCCTAAATGGCTAGTGGAACGTTCTTGATTCCAAAGCGTTTTACGTCGGCATACTATACCAATTTTAAGTGCGAACCCCCTTCCCCATCCCTACACAGAGTAGCATGCCAGCGGTTATATACTGACGCCGGCAAAAATCTCTGTTTTTCCAATAAAGAGTCTCTCTCTCTCAATTTTAAGTGCAGACATTTTGAGTGAGATCTGTCTGGCTACGTCAAAGGTTTCTAGAAGTGCAAATGGTTCCAGGCACAGTTTTGCGAATAGACCCGGCGTTTGCGGAGGAGTAGGCAGAAATTTGTTTCGGGAGGTTGCACCTGCTTGATCTGAAGTGGGGGCCGGGCAGGCAAGTGTGGTCGGGTGTCAATTTGTGATCTGTGCCCCAATTCAGAACAAAATTTTGGGGTACGGGGGGAGGAGGGACATGTGCCCGGTGTGCCCCCCCCCCCCTGCTATGCCACTGGGCGTTTGAATACCAGTTCGGTCGATTCATTAGGCGTTCCCGTATTGGTCGTGGGAGGATAAGAAGCGGTGCCACTTCCCAAACCAACGTAGTCACCCCCTGAGGAAGGGACTAAGCCAATATCCAAAATTTGGGTCAATTCCCGAAACTGCTGCTTGGACCATTTCCGCTTCTGGAATACATCACTCTTGCAACTAGCTGGCGTACAGTATGGAAGGTACAATAATTTCTCAGGGGAGTTCCTTATCAGGAACCTTGTCCTCAGTGTTTGCTATTTCCACGTTTTAGGGGCTTTCTTCGAGTGCAACAATATTTCGTATTTCACATGTTTCCACTGATCTATACCATATCTTTAGTTCCTTGAGGTGGCGGGAGCTCGCTTTAGCGGAGGCTAGAAATACACATGTTGACAGCTTGGGAACAGAGAGGAGACTGACTTTTATTCAAACGTAAAAGCAATTTCCGGATTGGCTGTGAAGGAATGTTAGTTTAGGGGGTGCTGCCTCGATACCAAGAAAAAGCAAGACTTAGCGACCCTAGGGTAAGGGGAAATGGCTCTCTGAGAAGCGGGAAGAATTTCCTTTTAAATTGCTAAAAGAACGCAGGTGTTCCGATGGCTACTTGGCTCATCGGGGAACTAGAAAACGAAGCGACGGACGGCATTTACAAGTGCGATTGAGGTCACAGCAGCTACTCTTCTTGGCACTGCGTAAGGCGCTTGACGGTCTCGGGTTTGTGCGACTGTGAGATTTCCCCAGATGCTCCTTGAAGGCCGATATTCTGAGCGGTAAAAAACTGCAGTCGGGACGTAATATACTAAATGTATAAAGGCTCATATTGTAGAAAATCTTCATAAACTTAATTACAATAAGCAAGTGTGCACTGCACGTATTCAAGCTACAGTGCTTTACCTCATGAGCTGCAGTCTAAGGGAGCGCGCATTGAGAAGTCGTTTTGTTCAACGTACAATTACCAACGCTGATAATTATCAGGCGCGCTAATTTTAAAGCAAGCTCTAACCTAGCGAACAACTTAGCATTCTGTATGTGAGCCATCAGTAGAAATCCTTATTATTTCTCTTCGCGAGAACGCCGCGTTTTAATGGCACAAGGTGGCAAATATACTTAATTCAGAAACGATTTCTCCGTGTAATAAACACGCCGGCGTGTGGCGACATGTTGTGTTAGGCTTGCTTTTTTTCATTGTTATGATATAACGGATACGTTGGCGCACACGTTAGGCGCCACCTACTCTTTTGTTCTTGAATGGATTGAACATACAACATACAGGGTTTAGTATTGCATAGTGAACAACGAAGTCACGTAACTACAAGACCATTTGAAAAGTAACATGTAAGAGAACGTATTCACCGTAGCACTAGAACATCTAAATATGTGGCACATACAATAACACCATGATTATACAAGAGAAGATACAAGCGAAAATATCACCCAATGAGAAGGTCTTCAGTAAGCGAGTAGTACATACACCATGTAGACATAAAACCACACATTCATATGTCCTTCTGTTATGCTTATATTTCTAGTTTAGTTTAGTGAAGATCGCTCACATTTTCTTTTGCAGTGTGTAAAACAGCATACTTTATGAAAAAGTTAGCCTTCTTACCAACATTTTTTTAACGATCTGTATTGTCTCAGCGCCTTTCTCCGAGTTGCGTCCAGGCTGAAAAAAATACAGAAGCAACTTTTGTCACTAGTACAGTTCATGCCGTTTCGTCTATCGCAGTATTTATTTATGTAGAGTACCTTAGAAGGCTTCATTTTAACCATCTACGCGTATGACTCGCTATAAGCATGACCAATTTATAGCCACACCCTCGTGGACAGCAGTCATAACAGAACCATTGTACAACAATTCTTGGCTTGTGCCGCAGTATGGTTGATTGCCTACCTACTGACATCTTACTGACGCCTTAGCATAGGTCAGCAAAAAAAATTGAAGCTCACTTAGCGTAACCCAAGAAATGTATTTTGCTCTGAGGGCTCACTACGACTCAGACTCGTCAAAATTTTTCTCAAACGGACGGACTGACTCGGACTCAAACTCACATTACTCAGCCGGATTCCCTCAGACTTAGACTCATGGCTTGACCTGAGTCTGAGAGCGCGTGAGTGAGTCGACTCATGAGTCCGTTAGCGTAAAATTTGCTCTTTCGATCACGGTGTCAAGGCTCTTTAACGCCAATATCTCACATAATCGGTGGTCTACGATACGCCATTTGATCTTGTACCGCCTTGTACGAGTTATCAGTGGTTTCAATCCAGTAGGGACATTTTTATGAAATACGCGACTCGCACGAGATATTTATATCATTAGCTTCCCGCAGAAGAGTCATGGCACCACCCCCACCCCCAACTCACGCCTCTGATCAATAAATATTCAGATCGTGCATGAACGTTAGTTCGTTGAGATATACGTGAATAGACTTGAATATAAACTTAAGCCTACATAAGGCTGGTAGTAATGCTGAACATGAGTAAATTGTGCAATAACAGGTGGAGCGTACTCAGACTCACTCAAGAAATATATTTTGTGCTTAGGGCTCACTCGGACTCAGACTACAAATATTTTCTTCAACCGGACTCACTCGGGCTCAAACTATAATCAAGCTATTACTCACCCGGACTCTTTCAGACTCAAACCCACGGCCCGATCTCAGTACGAGTGAGTCTGAGTGAGTAAACTCATGAGTGAGCTTGCCGACCTCTGCGCCTAGTGACACCATGTCAATGTACACAGGAAAGAAACATGCTCATTTTGGGCACCGGGAAGTGTGCCGTTGCAAGGGCAGTCTATATATACATTTCTCCTAACGCTACTTCTGAGTAGGTCCTTGTAGCACCACGCAAACTGCAGGGCTCAACTTCAGCAGCAAGGGCGAAAGTTCTCCTTATTTTCTAAGATGTCTCCAAGAAAGAAAGCTCGAAAAAAATACCCTATACTGATATGCCTGACGTGTTCATCCGCGTCGCTTCGGCTACCCTTCATTTCCTTACCATCCTGTGGACATACAGCCTACTTATGCGTTGATGCAACAAATATTTTAGGGGTGTAACCACGACCTCCGTTCAGAAGAATGGCACAGCCAGGCTTAATTTTATCTACTTTTATCAGTAGTGCCATGTAGCCTCTTTAATGTTATGTAGAGGGCAAACAGTTCTCAAGATATATTCACGAGCGTTGCATCGTCTACTCCATGCCTACCTGCCGTTTTCTTGCCAAGTCCTGGCCAACGCAGATAAAAAACGTTAGGGTGCACCAAAGAAAAAGCTGAGTTCTCCACAGACGTTTTACGAGTTTAATCTCGTAAATTTTTCTAACAGATACTCCTCAGCACCTTTCATTGTGTTACTGGTTTTCATGAATAGCTTCAATGTCTTGCAAAATTTTATTTGAGATCTCGTCATCAACACTCATCTCGATATGTTCCTAGGTCCCGACCAATTTTACTAGAGCGGTGTATTCAGTGAGCGATGATGTGGCTTGTAAATCGTTCCACAACATCAACGCAAGAGCAGGGCCAACGCTGTGGCGTCATCTGCTTAGTTGAAATGAAACCGTGTTTACAAACCGGCTTTGTGCCTCTATGATTGGGGACACCAAAACAATCAGTTGATTTCAGCAAAAGCGTCACTGCGTACCTGATGAGTCTGCTTTAGAGTGAGGTAACACTGAGTAATGGACATGTCTACCCCTTTATTTTGTTGTTGATTTCAAAGCCGTGGCAAATACTAAGCAGCAAGCGAGAGGTTCGATCGAAAGGAGGGGGCGCGTCACTATCCGCACTGTCATAGTGCTTCGTGATCATGTTAACGGCTGTACCGGCGGTATAATGAAGATATGGCGACGTACATGCGAAGCGCACCTAATGTTTCCCGTATCGGTGGGAACTATCATTTATGGAAAAAACCTGCTGCTTTCACTCGCCCCAATTACAGGGAAACTACGTCAGGAACTACGTTCTGCTTCGCGAAAATGTGTGGCTTGCGCACACCTCGTACATTCGGCCCTGCGCATCTTCTTTTTGGATGCCATTACGGAGGGTTTCGCCTATTACCGCCGGGATCAGTTGGAAGGCTAATATAGTACCGTATTATATTTTGGTGCGGTCTCGTCTATCAGTACAGAAGGAATAACATATTCTAGAAGATTGCTATACCCGAGCAGTGATGGAATGAAGCGCAAGAGCAAAACACCAAGTACTTTCAAGTTTAAACGAGCGCACCGTGCCGGCGAAGTAACCTTTCAAGTGTGTTAAGGTGGAAAGTTGGGCAAGTTAGTAGGGATTCATGATTTTGAACAGCGCAAATAACAAAGGACACGGTGAAAAGAAAAAAGGACCGCAGCTGTCCTGTTTCGTTTTCAACCTGTCCTTTATCATTTAGGCTGTTAGAAATCATGTAGCTTTAAAAACTTAGTTACCTAGCGCTGTGTAGGAAAAAAGTAACGGTGTCATACTTACGTAGCGATTGACAAATTTCTTCATCATGCGATCCTTCGCAATGCTTCTTCTCGTCATTGTCTGCATTTTGAACAGAAGGCGTAGTCAAGGTTCAAATAAAAGGGCCTTGCGCAGCCTGTTGAGGCAAGTTTGTGGGTAGGAATTATCAAGAGCAAGGAATTTTTTTTTGAAATAACAGAGGTTATCGAAATAGTTCTGCGAAAACTCAGATGATAAAATGGGAACCATGAGATGCAGATGAAATTGGCATCCTCAGGACTCGCACTGCAAGGAAAAATAACGAAGGGTTCAATGAATAAAGTAAAGCGACGCTAATGAAAGGCTTAGCGGTCTAAAAGTAGCACTCGCACTGACTGTGTTGGTAAACTTGTGATTAACTGTGCGCCATCTTCATTTCTTCTCAGTCGATATATTGGTCCCCTTCCCCGCCCCCCCCAACCCCCCACACCGAAAGCCTTCTACATATAACGTGGTTTTGCACAGCCTGCAGGATCGGAAGCATTCCAAGCTTTCTACGCCTCTTACCCGCCACGGTGGTCTAGTCGCTATGGTGATCGACTGCTGACCAGAAGGCCACTGGATCGAATCCCAGCCACGACGGCCGCATTTCAATGGAGGTCAAATGCTCAAGACCCGTGTAGCTAGATTTACGAGCGTGTTCAAGAACACCAGATGGTGAAAATTTCAAGAGCTTTCCACTACGGCGTACCTCGTCATCATATCGCGGTTTTGAGATGTGAAACCCCAGCAATTACTATTATACGCCTCGCCTAGTTTTGTAGTGCCTTCGTGATGGGCAAACCTTGCCCATGCTACCATTTTTTGTGACGATGTCAAAAATGTTGTCAATACATGGCCCTTAACGGCGTCATCGTGCAGAAATCCCTGATCACGTGACTTTGACTTTTTTATCATTTGTGTGGACGCTGCCACCGACACGGACGGTCACGTATCTCATTTGATGAGGCATCTAAGGCTTTCGGCTTAAATATAACACTTAACTTCAACGACAACTATAATGATGATGATGATGCAAACTTTATTGGGGTCCAGAGAAGACACATTTTTTTTCAGTTTGCCAAAGCGTGTGTCAGAGGCTACCTAGAAAGAAGTACGTGATTGAAGTGTGCTCCGCGAAGTGTCACAACAGTCCCAGCTGCTCACAATCTTTCACTGAACTCAATAAATTAATTTCCACCCATTATTCTGGCAGTTAATTGTACCTTATGTTAAGTAAAGTTATGCTTCGATAATATATATTTATCTGCTATAACTCTTATCTTCAAGAAGAACTATCGATTTATATATTTTAGAATTTTATTGAATATTCGGAAAACCAGAAGCAAGTGCTCGATAGGATATGTTTGGAAGAAAAACAAGCACGACACTTGAACTCGTGCCGCCGAAATGCATCTTGGTTTATCATAGTCCTCGTCTGTGGATATAGGACTCGAGACTACTCTGTTAGGGCGGTCATTCTGGCATCTAGAAGAACCACATAACATTTTAAGTTCTACCGCACCAACTCAGAGCCATCATCTTTACCAAACAACTAAAAAATATAGCGACGCCGTTGTACTTCGAAACAGAGATGAAACGGGTTTCAATCGACGTGACATTTCGCATGTTAGAGGCATAACAATTAACACACAAACCCGGAAACGTAGAAAAAGTGACTGCAGTAAAGTAGAGAGGTGGGCGAGTTGGAACTGATGCATTGTCCGTTTGCCTTTTAGATTGTGAACTACGTAAGCTCAATGAGTTATTTGACTACACGTAACTTTTGCGCATGCGTTGTTGGTTGCCACGTGTTTGAATTTTTCTTTCACTAAACCTCAGTTGTTAGACAGCGCTCATCTTGTGTCCTCTTCTTTGTGCTCCGTCCCGTTCGCGCTGAAAAGTCGCAACGGATTGTGCCTCAACATGCCGGTTGGCTAATTCAACCACACACCGGATGTAAAATGCTCGCTTGATGGCTCTAGCAAAGAAGTTGGCTAACCAGCTATGTCATGAAAGTTCTCTGTCGTAGAAGATCGCATTTCTAGACTATAAAAGCAGTGCTACACGAGGGTAAAACGTTTTCGCAACCCTGCGAAAGCGTGAGTACGCCCGTCTGCATAATATTTTTCAACGTGCTACATTCGCAGCTACCTCATTCTTGGCAAGCTACGGCTCGAGAATCCTTGCAGAGTAAGTTCCAATTTAAGACGACATAAGTTGCTAGCCTTAAGTGGCTTGCAAGGTCTCGTAAGGTCTCACAAGGTGTCGCAAAAAACCCAAATTACCTTGTCCGAGCGATGAAGTCACATCATGACGTCGCATATTGTCAGTTTCATGCCTTTATCATGACTAAGTTTGAACAGCGCAATTGAACGCGGACAGAGTAGAACACACACACACATAATGACGTCATCATGACACCATGATGATGTCATCAGACATCATCTTTTGGTCAAAGGTGAAATGATCAAGGAGGCAGATCAAAACGACGTGAGGAGCAGAAAGGTAGCAATAAATGCCTCCGATCCCGGTTGCAGCGCGAACCCACTTTAGCTGCAGAAAGCTTTCGGATCGAGCGCTGGGAGAAGGATCAATACAATCTACTGAGAAGAAAAAGAAGATGGCTGCCTTCGCCTTCGAGTCCTCTTTGGCGAATGCGGGACCGTGTCAAATTTCTTATTGCTCTGCCGCCGGGGGACAGACATTTCCTTGAGCTATTTAGCGGTGCCTCATGATCATGCGCCGAGGTTCCGGGACGCGAAAGCGCTACAGACTGGGCAGCGAACCCAGTTTCTTAACACCGTCAAAGAAAGAGCCTAACGGTGCGTTTTCAAAACTGGCAGCGAAGCCTGTGAGCGATCTTGTCTAGGTAACAAGAGAAGTAAGCCCATGCTGGTTTCACCTCTCTTGGCCCGTTATTATTTTCATTGATGTCGCAGCACTCATGGGCTTACGTTTTCAGTAATTCATGAATTACATATCCGTTCCTTTTTTGATTCTAGAAGTAGAAGTAGAATTTTATTTCAGGCAAAAAGCAAAAAGAAAGGTACAATTTGCCTACTCTCTACTTTTCTCCCTGTTCAGTAGCTTCGTGGGTGATTTACCAGAGGATGCTGGGCCCAGGCAGGGTAATGTTCGCACGAGTACATGTGATCTCGCTATTTCAGGCTCATTACCTTGTTGAGAGAGAAAGAGAGAACACTTTTATTTGTGGAGGCCTCAAGGATTATCGTCGTTGGGTGGAGCCCTTAGTTCAGGGCCCCATTGGCTCGCGCCACACCACGTGCCCGCTGGATCAGCCGACGCTGCTCCTGCGGCTCTGAGCTGGTCAGCGCAGTATCCCAGGAGGATTGTGAGGGTGAAGGAATAGGGTGGCAGCCCGGTGGTTGTGGACATTCCCAGGTGCAGTGATACACCGTAGGCTTCGCTCCACAATAGGGGCAGTATGAGGGGTATTGTGTGGGGTGGAAGAGATGAATGATGTAAAGGCAGGGGAATGAATTAGTCTGAAGCTGCCGCCAGGCAACAGCGTCTTCTCGGTTGAGTGATTTGGGTGGTGGTGGGAAGTACATGCGGCTTTGTCGGTAGTGTTGTAGCGTTTCAGTGTAGTGGAGTGGCTCTGTTGGTGCATTGTCTGGATTGGACAGCTCTTCCGATGGCGCCCGGTTTGTGAGCTCTCGAGCTACCGCATTAGCGCGTTCATTGCCATGGAGAGAGGCGTGTCCAGGTGTCCAGACGATACGCACCCTGTGTAACAAAGTGGGGTGTGTTGATGTCAGGATACGATGTGTGTAGGGTGTGACCATTCCTTTCGCTATGTTCCGACAGGCAGTTTGTGAATCGGTAACCACGGTAATTGGTTCGTCCGGTGCTGGTAATTGTGAAGCGTGTATAATAGCCAGGGCGATAGCAGCCTCCTCTGCCGTGCCGCTGTCCAGGGTTTTAAGCGTAGCCGATACCGTAACAGAATCGGTGTTGTCCACTACGACCAGACACATGGCCCGTTTTTGTAGATATCGGGCCACATCAGTGTAAAGGACTGGTGCGTTAGATGTGCCGTCACCTACGACTCGCATTAGAGCTTGAACTCTTGCCCGTCTCCGGCCTTTATGTCGATCAGGGTTTGAATTTTCCTCCTGATATCAAATGAAAGATGTTTGGGCTCTTGTTGCGAAAATGTGGTGAACAACGCAGGCCCATAGCCAGGGGCAGAAAGGCGGGGATAGGGGTCTGGGCCCCTCCCCGAAATTTTGGTGAAGTAGGTGTTTTTACCAAAAATAAATAATCAAAGCAGGTGTTTTTCTCAAATAGTAAAGGTTTTCAGCAAGTGCCCCCCTTCCCCCGAAAAAAATTCCCGGCTACGGGCCTGGAACAAGGGTTACCGCAGGCCACTGAGTGAACTAACTTTAACCGTAAGAGTTGTGGTGTACACTCTAGCATGATGCATAGAATGAAAGTTGGGAATTATTCTTGCATACTTTCATAGCGTTAAAGTGAAGACGTCGGATTGGTAGGGTTATATAGCGCCAACGAGTGCGGGTGCGCATAGAATAAAACTTGAAGTATTAATGCATATTGTCGCGGTGCACCGTAAACGGACGACCAAGACGTTTAGCAGAAGAGCAAACAGCTCCTTTTACGAAGTAGCATAGGCACCCGGCAATGCAGTTTCTGAGATACGATGGTAGCGCCAGAAAACACAGCCTAGCGAGTAGACGCAGCAAAATCGATTGTCTATCCTCCACATCCTCTATGTTCAGAAACGCTCCTTGACTCTAACGTGACTTGCCACCGCCTCAATGCAGTGCGTTTGAAACGCGTTTGTAGCGTTTGCGCTGCCTTGGCACAGCCTGATAAGAGCGCGTTCTAAACGCGTTTGTGCTGCATTGAAGGCGGTGGCAACATCCCTGAGGTGATTACGAACGCACGTAGGAAGCGTTCGTTGAAAGAGGCGCCCATAAGGGACACACTTGAGCGCGTCGATGTGTCCAGCGAGCGTTTCATTTTCTTGGTATCCCTGGCGGCTGGTGCTCTCAACACTTAGGCGTTCGATAAGCGCTCCATCGCGCCCTCTGGTCAGTGACGGGTGCCTATCCGCCTCGTGCGCTGCTGCTTTCAGTGGTGCTGGTGGCGCCACCAACGGCGAACGGTGGCGATAGGTGGATATGCGCGGCTCATAGAAGCCGTGGGCAAAGCGCCTGTTACTCTCCGTTTTTCTATTCATGTTTCATTCTGGTTTGATATTTGTACTGCCGACGCTGCTCCACTAGACAACCATGCCGTCTGTTACGTCGATTGTTCTATATTATTTGTTTTAAAATGACAGGCCCGTTTTTTTATGCGTCCGCGCGATGCACTGCGTACGTTTCTTACGTGCATGTGTCCAAGTTGTTTGCGTGATCTGTTAACACAGATGAAATAAAAATTGTTGCAATACAAAACAGCATTCTTGTTTTATTGAACACCCCAAACAGTACAACAACAATGACTATTACGGCTGTATGCCTGCTTAAGAAACGCACAAAAGACACGCGATTTTATCTTCGCCCAACACTCGTAGCACTCAACTAGGCCAAGAAAACCAAAATCTAACTTGCTGAACGTTTTAACAGCCGTCACACAGATGCATAATAATGCGTGAAAGTACTTTAGCAAATGACGAACAAACATTCACACAGCGTTTTTTTTTGTTCACAGGCCGTGTTAACATATGAGGAAGTTCTAACTGCATTGCAATCACATATTTCGGAATATCTAATCACTTTCACCATTGAAGCCACAATCCTCTAACACATGCTCTTTAAATTGAGCATGGCATTACTCCGATTTATATAGGAAATGCGTACGCGTGCAATGTATCTCGTATGCTAGATTCTCCTTTGGTACGTGCAGCTCAAAATAAAATGCGATTCTAGAAGTAATGTTCGTGGAGTAGCGGGTATATAGCAGGACAACTACTTACAGCTTCACTTACCTTTGCAAAAACGGTATTCCAATTGCAATTCAATATTAACCGACGCAACAACAATAACAACACGCCTGTTGCACACAGGCGTACCAGGTTGACGCTCGAGGCCAAGCGCGGTATTTTAAGTGTAGCACAATCGTGCGCGTACAGTACGCTAGAATATTCTGCCACAATGTCGTCAAGCTTGCAGTCACTTCAGCGGTTCCCACGATGTAGCACCAGTTGACGTCCTCGCGTCATCAAACTGCTACGACGCCGAGAACTACACACACAGCTGACTTGGAAAAACGCGGTCTTGCAGGAGGCCATCTTGTCCCGCAACCAACGGACAAAAGTACACAACTGACACGTCTGAAACATTGCCGTTGATGAGATGGCAGCTGAACGAAATCAGGGCTCATCGTCCGACGTGTGGCCACCGCCTTAATACAATATCAACGTTGCAACCTTCAAGGAAGACGCGACGAAAGCGACGAGCCCAGCCGGTCTTGTCGGGTGCGCTACTGCTGCACAGTGCACAGCGCGCGCTCTCACGGCCACCGAAAGAAATAAAAGAAAGTGGAGAGAGGAGTTAGCTTGGAGCATGGCCAGTCGGTGGAAGCAAGAGGACGTGTTGCGTCGTCGGTGTGGCGTATTGTCGAGAGATGGCGCTAGTTTGTTTTTGCGCAACGGAATCGCAAACTTCATTGAAAATGCATGGAATCCTATGGGGGTTTGTGAGAGGGCACAACCGCCTTAGCCGAGCGGTGGCGCCACCATACCGATGCACGAGGCGGATAGGCAAAAACACAGACACAAAACACGTCTTCTTCTTCTTTCACTGTCTCGTTCCGCGAGGCTGTCAGAGCGCACATCATCTTCGTTGTCTGCATAGAGCGGGCGCGGCAATATTTTCGTGGTATATCACGTGCTAGGGCGCGTTCCGAGGGAGCAAAATAAAGTTCATTCATCCATCCATCCATTGCACTGAAGACGACGGATGGGCAGCGTTGTGTTGAGCCAACGAGTGCGGGTACCTGGTGTCTCTTGTCAGATGTGTTAACAGAGATCGCGTGCTTTTTCAAGTTCAGTCGTGAGGAAAGGATCAGGCACAAAGTTTTTTTGTCACCGAGAGAATGGGTATGCTTACGTCTTTTATGTCCATTATTCCATCGAAGCACTCATAATGGAAATCGCAAATGAGTTTTACAATCTGTTGAGGAGAGAATTGAAAATGTCAGTAAGAACATCGCTTAATCCAATGCTATGTGCAGGAATGAGGGCTAGAAATGTGGCTTAGTAATTTCATTCTACAAAAACAAGGGTTTATAGCCTAGTCCCAACATCTAAGCGTGAAGCAAACATTTTGTTATTGTTTCGTTATTTAAAAAAAACTATTTTAAGGTCAGGCCTTATTCTCTGACTCCGAACATTTGTGGGACAATTTTAACCGTGCTCCTACGGGTGCAGGGACGTATTGTCGTGTGTAGGATATTCCTCCATAGGTTACCTCAGATAATCTGCTGTCGTGGATTTAGGCTGCATAGTGCACAACACCGGTATGGCGAAGCAAGCCTGGGTTTCAGCGGCGGCCACCGATTAAGTGTGAGCGGAGGACACTGCAAATTGATCAGGGCTTCATAGGGCATGTAAATATCGCCCATATCTATCCTCACACATCTACGTTCCGGCCTTCCATAGCGGAAGTGGCAGTTCAAAGAAATTGAACGAGGCGCTAGGATCTGGTTAGGATAGACATGCGCTAAATTTACACGGTGCTCTGAAACTGTGTGCATTGCTTTGTGTACTTGAACGACATTATAGAAAGAAGCGCGCGAGGTGAAAGTACAGTATATATTTAGGTTGCTGTTAAATTGCACAACTGTTTTCACAAAACGTCAAGTTTAGTACCTGAAGGACACGAACAACCATCCTGAAAGTACACTTTCATAAAAAATCGCTTGGCTGAAAGAAGCGCAATCCCAATGTACCACAGAACATAAAAAAACTGCACATCGATGTGCCTCTCAATCAACGTGCTTTGTGCGCTGACACCGCCAAGGCACGGGAGAACCCAAACCTTCGGATGCAACAAGTCTCCCGGACGACAGTACGTGCGTCTCACTGAAAGTCATCGAAGGACGCACCCTTCAACTTGGTTGTACTATCGCGTGCGAGCACGTACTCTTTGTTATAGATCTTCCTAAGCCAGTTCTGCCCACATTCTTTAACGGACGTCAATCCGAGTATGGAGTTCTGCTGTTTCTTTTTTTAAATGCGAAGCATTTCTTAGCGAACCTCTGGCACTTTGAGCGTTTCTATCCACGTATCTATCTATCTATCTATCTATCTATCTAGCCGCCTACGTCTGGGTGCACCAAAATTAGCATGGGAGCGTAAGAGGACTTGACGGATATGACTGTCGGGTCATGACATGAATAACGGGAAACTCCTGTCGCGTGCGTCGTCGAACCCTTTCCTCCAGACACGTGTGGCACATACCCGTTTACCACCGGCCGCGGTGTACGGGTATGCGCCACGGGTGAGTGAAAGTTTATATCTACCCAGGAACGGCGAGACATTAGTAATTTAAATACGAGAGCGTTAAGAAAAACCGACATTGGCGGCGTTGACCCGACGAAAGGAAATAATAAAAATCAGGATCCAAGCAGGAATCGAACCCAAGCATTCTGCGTGGCAATCAGGTATTCTACCATAAAGCCACGCCAGGTCTACAAACTGGTTTGGAAAAACAGCCTATGCAGGCGTAATGTCGGTGCAACGTCAGTTGTGGTTGTGGTGCTGGCTATCTAATTTTACAAGAAAGCAATAAACACTACATATGAAGTCCTACAATACAGGCATCATATCAGATTAACGTCCGTGATTCCAGTCTTGGCTCCGCTTTTATAGCAGTTTAACAAGCATTAATTTGTATTCCTATGATTCAGCAAGCTATATTGAAGCATTGCTCGACCCCGGAGGAATACATTAACGAAAGTTACGTACGATATTCACATCATGGCAGCGTAAAGTTCACTTAGTCCGCAAGAACGACGCAGTGTCCTCTTCATTTCTTACGAGGCTGGGCGATGGCATCATGCTGACCGAAGATGATGGCAGATGGATTGACAGCCGTTTTGTAGACTAGGCCACGTAGGTCACATACGCCCAGGTAGTCTACGAATACGACAAGCGCCATCGACTGATGTTGGTCTACGTAGCCCTATCCAGGCCTACCAGCCTCAACGGCCTAAACCTCACCAACGCGATGGGTGACTTCAGATTCCGACATGTCGCCGGCTCTATATACAGACAATTTGTCGACGAAATGACCGAGGCATCCACGAGTTCTAACAGCTGTACTATAACTCATACTTCACTACACATGGACCCCTCGCCACCGCGATCGCGACCAGATCCGATAAGAAGTCATGACCAGCATCTAGTGCTCACTGATCACGGTGATGATGACCTTGTTCAAGAACTGTTAGGAACGCCTTGCACACATGCGCACGGGTTCGTGAAACGTGCGTGCTTTCTCCACGATAACGGACAATACCCACGTTGCCGTTGGCAGCGTTAGTCAACTTTAAACAACTGGTTTATAACACATATGCGGCTCTTCAGCATATGTGTGTGCGTATAAAATTTATACAAATCTTTAGCATGATGTCGTAACGTTTCCCTCAGGAAAACAAATTACGCCACAGTCACCTTCCTGCCACATGCTTCGCATATTATCGACTTCCACGGTACGTGGGATCTGCCGAATTTTTACACCAAGAACGACTCACCGACCAATTAAGAGAACGTGCGAAAGATAACCCCGAAGAACGATTTTCACATCGGCTTGATGCTCCACAAAAGAACGCAGTTCTTTTGTGGAGCATAAAAGTTAACCTGCAATCATGTTCTAATACCTGTTTTGATAAATGTGTGATGGGCTTTATGCAAAATTGCATAGTTTTTTTTCATAAACTTAATGCATGTTACCTGTGGAGCTCAACATTGGCCTCTGTAGTTACGGGTGCTCTTCTTTTTTTTACAGCGAAGGTGTTTAAGCTGGTCGTTATTGGTAAGGCCTACCAGAAAACTATCGGCATCATAAACTGGTATGTGCCACAGAAATTGGGAGAGAGAGGAAGAAACAGAGAGAGAAAGAGATAGAAAAAAATAGAAAGATCAAGAGAGGAATAAAGAGTAAGACAGAGAGAGAAGAAAGCAGCGAGAAAGAAAGGGAAGTAAAAAAATAGAAAGACCAAGAGAGAAATAAAGAGAGAAAAAGCAGAGTGAAACAAAGAGAAGAGAGAGGAGGAGGAATAAACTTTTATTGAGACCAGCAATTTGTTTGGCTGGCCCTAGGCCTCCCACGTGGGGACGTCAAGGTCTTGCCTCTCCGCCGCCTCGCTGCCTGCTGGGTCGCCCAAGAGAAGAGAGAGACATAAAAATAAAAAGAACGAGAAAGAAAGAAACATGGAAGAAGAAATAGAAAAAAATAGGTACAAAATATAGAAACAAAGAGAAAGGGAAAGAATAAAGGAAGAAAAAAAATAATGAGGAACAAATAAGGGCACCCAGCTGCGCTCTTCCTTCAGGCTTGGCACGACTATAGTGCGAAGCTGCAGCAGTAAGAAACGGGAAAGGCAAAGGCGGCTGCGAGAACAGCCCGAAGCGATGGAAGCCCTATACGCCAACGACGACGTGCCTGTAGATTTATGAGAGGTGTGAACGCTCAGCTCTGGAGTTTAGACATTCGTGTCATGGCTAACCCAGCAAGAGCCCAGCAGCAACCTAGAAGCAATTGCAGATTAGACTTCAGAATCGTCCAGTTTCGCTCTTTGAAATCTTGACCGACTCAATGCGAGCTTCGCCATTTTTTTGTAATGAAATCATTGCGATGTGTCCTTATTATTTATTTTTCCAATAAAAATACGTTGTATTGTTGCTGGTAATCATGTTTCGCCCTCCTTTCAATTCCTTGGTTTTTATTTACCCGGCTTAGGAAGCTGTTCTCTGATCGCTGTATAATTATCTGCAGCAAACTGTGCAGCAGCACAGTTTGCTGTAAACGCGCCAAAGTGAACTTTTGCGGTCAAGCTTCTTCTCAGCTTTTTCTAGAACGCGACAATATTTTTAGAACGGCCCCTAAATCCCAGCGAGCATCTCTCCTATAGCGGTATACGTTACCCTGGCACCCAGATAACGAAACAGCTGCTGCATGAGCACTGTTTCGCCAGGAAAATGAGATGCTCATAAGCAGCTGACTGCACTTAGCCTCGAGCAGAAGAGGAACGTTATAAGAACATTCGCGTCATAGGCAGGTAGAAGGCGTGCACAGCTATTGACGCTGATGTATAGGGGAAAACGAATATGATATCCCGGCTGTCCATGAAAATTCTGTACTATATCAAAGCCGAGAGTTCTCTAAGCTGCGTTCTCCACATTTTCGCCCCCGTAACGAGTCTACACCTTCTTTCATACAGGGTGGCTAAAGACACTGTAATAGTGTTAGGCTCTTACTAGTCGCTGTAATAGTGGTCTAGACTCTTACTTTCAGTAATCACCATCTCATTCTCTATATATCTTGAGATGCCAGGATGGCCTAGTGGCCACGGTGCTCCGCTGTTAACGCGAAAGACGTGGGTTCGATGCCGGCCGCGGAGGTGGCATTTGCATAAAGGCGACATTCTAGAGGCCACTGCACCGTGCGATGTCAGTACACGGAAAACTCCAGGTGGCCGAAATTATCTGAATCACTCGACAATGGCACCTATCGTAGTCTGCTTTCAAAAACTCTTTCGGCAGGCGCCATGAGCACTTTCTAGTAATTTCTGCCCGTTGTAGCAGACTTAGCTAAATCTTTATCGCATTGTGCATAGTTCACAAGTTCTTGTAATATATTTCATAAAGTTTACCCGTAAAGCATAGGCTGGGAGACGATCTTGCACATCAAAGATAACGAGCGATATCCTCTGGACTTCAGCACTTGTCCTGAAAGCAATGCTTAATGGCGTCCAGGAGGAGTCCATACGTGCCCGCACTTCCTTTCTTTGTGTTTTGTTCGAGTGTAATAAAAAGGACAGGGTAGCCAGGGGGGGTTGCGGGGTTTAAACCCCCCCCCCCCGAAATGTTTCGATTTTGCATGTGCATATATACACCCACACATACAAACGCACGCACGAACATACGAACATGATGGTTGAACCCCCCCCCCTCCCCAATTAAATTTCTGGCTACGCTTCTGGCAGCCATGCTTCTTGCAAGGATTTCAGTGTTATCTAAGTGTTCTTATCGGCAAAGACTATATATCTCAGGACCCTCGCTGAAAAAATAAAACGCGCTGTGCGTATTCGGTTAACAGAACCGAAAGCGGAGTCAGCCGGTGTTAAACAGGGCTGCAGCTTATTTGGAATGCAGCATATTTGGAAAGTGAATTAGCGTTATCACATATTACACGGTTGTCACTCACCTTTGTGAGAAAGCTGGCGTTGATCCTGTAAGATATGATGACATCCGCCGCACAGTCCATCAGGATATCGGAGATCGGCTTCAGGACATTCAGCATCTGCGACGTTGCTGTACGAGAGCACGCGTGTCATTGTACGTTCACCGCGGAAAGTGAAATAGTATTTGCATCTTGCGTATCTTATAGCATTATCCAAAATACGAAGTACTGTATCCACTTGCGAAATTGAAAACTGGTATCTAATGTGACAGGCTTGAAGGATTAAGGAAAATGGGTAGGCTAATAGCATGATGATGATACCGCTGAAGATTAGTGTAGGGTTCTACAGAAAACGGGCTACTACAGAAAACGGGCTACTCGTAAGTGGACGTGGAGGAGTCCTAATGGCGAAACTAAAAATGAAATAGACTTCATAATGTGCGGCCACCCGGGCATTGTACAGGATGTGGAAGTAGTTAACAAGATCCGATGCAGTGACCATAGAATGGTAAGATCTAGAATTCAACTTGACGTGAGAAAGGAACGGCAGAAACTGATACGCAAGAAGCCGATTAATGAACTAACTCTGAGAGGGAAAGTTCAGGAATTCAGAGTTTCACTTCAGAATAGGTACGCGGCTTTAACCGAGGAAACCGACCTTAGCGTTGACGCAATAAATGATAATCTGACTAGTATCATCAAGGAGTGTGCAGTGGAAGTCGGGGGTACAGTCGTTAGACAGGACACCGGTAAGCTATCCCAAGAGACGAAAAACCTCATTAAGAAACGTCAAACTATGAAATCCTCAAATGCAACAGACAAAATAGAGCTTTCGAAGTTAATCAATAGGCGTAAAGTAGCCGACATAAGAAAGTATAATAGGGAGAGATTTGAGCGTTCTCTAAAGAACGGAAGAAGCCTCAAAGCTATGAAGACAAAACTGTGCATAGGCAAAAATCAGATGTATGCATTAAGGGACAAGGAAGGCAAGGTCACAAACAATATGGATAGAATAGTTGAGGTAGCGGAAGAGTTCTACAGAGATCTGTACAGCAGTCGAGGCATTCAGGATGATAACGTAAGAAGGAGTAATAGCGCAGAGGAATCTGACATCCCACCAGTATTGACAGGAGAAGTAAAGAAAGCCCTAAAGGGAATGCAAAGAGGCAAAGCAGCTGGTGAGGATCAGGTAACATCAGACCTGTTGAAAGACGGTGGAGAGATTATGTTAGAGAAACTGGCCACCCTGTATACGAAGTGCCTCTGGACGGGGAGGATACCAGAATCTTGGAAGAATGCCAACATCATCTTGATCCATAAGAAAGGGGACGTCAAGGACCTGAAAAATTACAGGCCCATAAGCTTACTGTCCGTTGTCTACAAGCTATTTACAAAAGTAATTGCTAACAGAATTAATACGACATTAGAGTTCAATCAACCAAGGGACCAGGCAGGATTTCGTACAGGATTCTCAACAATAGACCATATTCATACTATCAATCAGGTGATAGAGAAATGCGCGGAATGCAACCAACTCCTATACATAGCCTTCATAGATTACGAGAAGGCATTTGATTCGGTGGAGACATCAGCAGTCATGCAGGCACTGCGGAATCAAGGCATCGACGAAGCCTATATAAACATAATGGAAGAAATCTACAGCGGATCCTCAGCCACTATATTCCTCCATAAAGAAAGCGACAGAATCCCAATAAAGAAGGGCGTACGGCAGGGAGACACGATCTCTCCAATGTTATTCACCGCGTGTTTACAGGAGGTTTTCAGGGCCCTAGATTGGGAAGAGTTAGGAATAAGAGTTAATGGAGAGTATCTCAGTAACCTACGATTCGCTGATGAAATTGCATTGATGAGTAACGCGGGAGACAAATTGCAGCTCATGATTACTGAACTGGATACGGAAAGTAGAAGAGTAGGTCTGAAAATTAATATGCATAAAACTAAAGTAATGTGGAACAATCTTGGCAGAGAACAGCGCTTTGCGATAGGTGGCGAGACACTGGAAGTTGTAAAGGAGTACCTCTACTTAGGACAGGTAGTAACCGCGGAGCCGAACCATGAGAGTGAAATAACTAGAAGAATAAGGATGGGTTGGGGCTCATTCGGCAAGCATTATCAAATCATGAATGGTAACCTACCACTATCCCTCAAGAGGAAGGTATATTAAAGCTGCATCTTACCGGTACTTACCTACGGAGCAGAAACCTGGAGACTTACAAAGAGGGTTCAACTTAAATTGAGAATGACGCAGCGAGCGATGGAAAGGAAAATGATAGGTGTAACCTTAAGAGACAGGAAGAGAGCAGAGTGGGTCAGGGAACAAGCGGGGGTTGAGGACATCATAGTTGAAATCAAGAAGAAGAAATGGATATGGGCCGGGCACGTAGCACGTCGGCAGGATAACAGGTTGTCATTAAGGGTAACTGACTGGATTCCAAGAGATGGCAAACGCGTGAGGGGGAGACAGAAAATTAGGTGGGTAGATGAGATTAAGAAGTTTGCAGGTATTACGTGGCAGCAGAAAGCACAGGACCGGGTTGATTGGCGGAACATGGGAGAGGCCTTTGCCCTGCAGTGGGCGTAGACAGGCTGATGATGATGATGATGATGATCCTACAGCTGTTTTATTCACGCGAAAGAGTGGTGGTGATAGTGGCGTGAAGGGGACGCGCTTTTCCACTATACTGTTAGCCGTTCGCGTTTAGTTAGCTAATACAAAGCAAACAGTTATTGCACCGTAGCATCCATTAACAAGGAGGAGGAAGTGCCGAAGAAGAATTACGCGAAGAAAACCAATATCACATTGGAAAGCACTTAGTTCTTATGTGGCTTTCCAGCCAAAGAGGTTTAAAAAAAACTTCTGGAGTGGAGGTCCCCTATACGCGTCCGCGCGAGCGGGTGAAGCCTGGGAAACCGGTTGGCAGCCATCTTGCTCCAGACAAGTGGCAGCGCAGCTTGCGCGCGGCCAGCGTAATCGTGAGCTTCCGCGGGGGCGTTTCAGCATGAGAACGGGACAGTTAGTGTCACTTATTTGACCGATTTTTTTTTTGTCTTGCAAGATTGAATAAGGTAGTTTTTTACGCCATAGCACATGGGCTGAAGCGTACTTCACAACGCGTAGAATTCGCTTCCAGCATTCCCGAAGTAGAGCACATGGTGGAGTTAATAAGTGGTACATAAAATTTTATTCAGCCCCGGCTTTTATACAATTTCATAAGAAAAACGAAACATACAATGTGGTTTATACGTGAATCTATAAAGCAACAAGTTACACAATAACT
The DNA here is from genome assembly GCF_013339695.2 of Rhipicephalus sanguineus. Classification (NCBI taxonomy): domain Eukaryota; kingdom Metazoa; phylum Arthropoda; class Arachnida; order Ixodida; family Ixodidae; genus Rhipicephalus; species Rhipicephalus sanguineus. Next base: position 81,177,987 of record NC_051179.1, on the reverse strand, counting down.
TCAAAATGCATCATATGCAGACAGTCACGAAACTAACCGTATGAAACACGCGCCCTTAAAAAGTAAACACAGCAAAATAAAAGATACGAAAGCAGATTAATTTACTAGCTTGCTGCAGCCCTTGTTTACGTTCGTTTACAAATATTTAAATGTAACCGTCATTGTCAGCCGCGTTCTTACTGCACTCTGGGAGCTTTAAATGCGAAGCATTTCTTAGGGAACCTTTCGCACATTCAGCGTTTCTATCTATCTATCTATCTATCTATCTATCTATCTATCTATCTATCTATCTATCTATCTATCTATCTATCTATCTATCTATCTATCTATCTATCTATCTATCTATCTATCTATCTATCTATCTATCTATCTATCTATCTATCTATCTATCTATCTATCTATCTATCTATCTATCTATCTATCTATCTAGCCGCCTACGTCTGGGTGCTCGCATGATCACCTCCTTAATTTGGTGTAGACTAAGATCGGCATGGGAGGGTAAGAGGATTTGACGAACATGACTGTCGGGTCATGACATGAATAACGAAAAAATCCTGTCGCGTACGTCGTCAAACCCTTTCCTCCAGACACGTGTGGCACATAGCCGTTTACCACGGGCCGCGGTGTACGGTTATGCGCCACAGGTGATTGACAGTTTATATCTACCCAGGAACGGCAAGGACAGACATTAGTAATTTAAATGCGAGAGCGGTAAAAAAACCGACATCGGCAGCGTTGACCCGACGAATGGAAATAATAAATACTAGGATCACACCAGGAATCGAGCCCAAGCATTCTGCGTGGCAATCAAGTATTCTTCCACAGAGGCACACCAGGTATATAGTTTGGAAAAGCAGCCTATGCAGGCGTAACAGCGGTGCAACGTCAAGTGTGGTTGTGGTGCTGGCCATCTAATTTTGCAAGAAAGCAATACACAGTACGTATGTACTCCTGCGATACCGGCGTCATATCAGATTAACGTCTTTCGTTCCAGTGTTGGCTCTGCTTTTATAGCAGTGTAATAAACATTACATTTGTATTCCTATGGTTCAGCAAGCTATATTGAAACATTGCTCGACCCCAGAGGAATATATTAACAAAAGTTACGTATGATATCCACGCAGTTGCACCATAAGAGTGCACTTAGTTTCGATAATACTGACGTATGTACTCTAACGTGAGCTGACGTTACGTCACACCATAAGTTACCATTTAAACGCCAGTGTTGTCGACGTGCCCGGTAAGCCCACGATGTGCACACAGCAACTACACTTACAATAACACGTTGATCCACCTCGTAACGTTTGGCTCAAAGGCATAAAATACAGCATAGAAGTACTCGCTGACTGCTTGGCATGAAACAGATTCCCACAACGCGTGGGATCTGCCCAATTTTTTTTCCGGTCGATTTCTTTTGATATTGTGGTGAAGCCTGATTTTACAGCGAAAGCTGTTGTCAGATCACAACGGCAGTGGGATAGTTCTCCCTCGCCGCCGCAGGTGTCTGTTACCACTATCGCGCGAAGAAAGAAAAAAAATTAAATAGACAAACAGGGCTCAGGTGGGATTTGAACCCGGGTCCTCTGCGTGGCAGTCGAGTATTTTACTTGAACTGGTATGGCGCATTACGGGGAAGAAGAAACGGCGGAGCAGATTGACACAAGAGGACAGAGCGCTCTGTCCTCTTGTGTCGGTTTACTCGGCCGTTTCTTCTTCGCCGTAATGCGCTATACCAGTTCACGTACGACGAACCAACTCGCCCAATCTTCAACACGAGTATTCTACCACAGAGCCACGCTAGTGACCTGGACTCCTTTGCAAAAACATCCTTACAGGCTTCATGCCGGGAAAGAAATCGCGTTATATGTGTAATATAGCGTGTCAGAAGAGTAAAATAACGACCAGGCGTCACACAATGCTAATTTCGCAACAAGTGACCGGGTTGTTAATTGCTTCAAATCCATTACAAAAAGATCAGCCATAATTCTTCGTAGTCATCATTCACAGGCAGCATCAACAACGTTCACATAATGCCTTACAGATGTGTAGCGGGTACCTCGCTGTCCGCAGAAAGATGAATAATGACATAGTGAATGCTTCCCTACCTTACAAAAATTATTATTTGCGGCGTAGTGGGTACCTTGCAAGTTTACTTGTATTGGTTTCTCCAAGGGAGCTTAGAACGGGCTCTAGAGAGGCCGCTCTTCCAGATTTCGCTGTGACTGTGCTGCGCGGTCCGTGCAGGCCCGGCGTTTTTTTATGTACAGCTTGGCAATCTTCGACAAATTGTAAATGTGGTTATCGAGTGGATCGCAGTCCAACAAACGAAACATCCGCAATACTCGCCTGTCACCAAAGGAGTGGAGAAATCCGCCATCTGTGGAACTTCCGCGCGGGCTCAAGCGACGACCCACACGTTTTCTGCCTGGAGCAATATGGCGGTCGTCGGCTTCAGCGGCGGCGCGCCGCCTCCACTCCAGAAGTTTTTTTAAACCTCCTTGTTTCCAGCGCACCACGACGTGCCGTTCAGCAAATAAGCGAATTAATAAGATGTTATATTTTGGAGAAGGGTTCCACAAGGCAAGGCCTCAAGGGCTTTAAGTTTTTAGGATGATAATGCGCTATATATACGAAAGAACGGTCTACACACGGCAATAATTTATAGCTGAAATTGAACTGCGGCACAAGAAACGGCACATGAGTGCGTTTTCACGCGATAAAATTATAAGAATTTCGGAACATGAACGTCTGTGGCGCATGACACGAAGAAACACAGAAACATCGTGCACAAACATTGAAAGCATCACAGTTCCACTTTGTTCACAACAGAGATACCCCTGTCTGGACTAAAGCCGTGGGCCGATCACAGAGGCGGAGCTCCCTGCAAGATATAGGCGGATAATACATTGCAGTGTACCCGTTTGCTGACACGATAATTCTTATCGTACGTTGCTGTATACTTGACAGATATTGCCTTTACGTGCGAGCCTTCCTTGTTTTATTTATTGTAATGCACTACTGAATAGTTGCTCTCACTGAAAAATGTCAGTGAAAGTTCAACTGATGGCCAAAAATTATAACACCAACTTCGTCAAAATAATCCCTCAATAATTATCTGGAAAATGTTTTACTGGGACCTTCGTCGGATTCACAGAGCTCTCACGAAAGTCTTGCACAAGAGCGGATTCGATGAGACATTGAAGGGTCTGTGGTTTTGCGTTTATGTAGCTTCTTCTCATTAAACAACATATTTTTTTCTCTCTCTTTCTCTTTACACCCATTTCTCATCTCGAACGCTGAAAAGCAGCAAGGAATTTTAATTAAGACAAACCTATTAGCGTTTCTGCCACAATAAATGTCTGCGTTTCTCTCTTTTAATAAGTACTCCTCTGCGTTTGTGCAATGTTATTCCACGCTGTGCCTATTCTGCTATAGTAATTTCTTCCAATGACGCCGAGATAGAGAGACAGAGGAACGGTTGCTCAAGTCAAAGTAATAAAATGGTAGCCCAGTGCAGATTCCTTCGAAGGCATTGCTTAACCGTATTGCTCTAGCCACCTAGTCACATCTTGTAAGTAGCCAAAGTCTTGTAAGCTTCACGCAACTAAACAATGCATATGTGATATACGTAGACCTAGGCTAGATGAGAATAAAGGAAAGACTCTTAGTGGTGTTTACGTGGAGCTACTTCATATCGGGGTGGCAATATACGGTGGCTCCGACACTATCTTCCAGCTGACCATAAGGAACTCGGGACCCATTAAATCATGCGCGTCTGCAAGAACGAGTGACCCTGCGGTAGGCAGGAGTCACACGCAACAATATTTGTCATGTTGTTGCTTTGAGCAGATATACCAGGAGGGAAACAGTACACAGCCAGAAAAAGAATTGAAGGACCCTTAGGCTTCGCTTTTAACAGTTGAACGCGATAGCGAAATCCGGCCCTTAGTGCGCACTTCAACCACTAAGTACATACTTATTGATATGTATTGTTACACACTCACGCACACAGACACACACGCGCGCGCGCGCGATGTATCTATAGTAATGGTACAGGTTTTCAATCTAAAGCACTTCCCAGTGCAAGAGTCGACACATATTTCTCACAATGCCTCACAGATGGCAGCACATTATCTAACGTTTGCTGTTTGCTTGATCAACGCCTCCTCTAGAAAGCAGGCGCTGGCTTGATATGTTTTCCGCTAGATGAACATAGTTGTCCATTTTTGGAGCTGTTTGAAAGTTCGTGCGTGTTTTTAGCGGCGATGGCTGCACTATCCTTGCTTTTTTCGAAGCATGGCGTCGCGCAAAAAACGCAGTTTGATGGCCTCGCCAATGCGCCTACAAACCGCCGAATGGGCTCATTTTTGTCGGGACACCTGCCGAACAAAATGCGTTGAGAAGACTCCTTCCACTACATAGCATTTATGTAGTGCTTTTTTCCGAAGCAGTTGCAAGTAACATCGTGGCTTTGTGGTAGGACATCTGCTTGCCACGCAAACGGCCCGGGTTCGATGCTCAATGGGACCGAAGATTGTTATATTTTATTTATTTGCATCTTTCTCGATTTTTCGGTCATGGACTATTTTTCGCTCTCAACCAACGACGCCGTCAACGGCACCGTCGCTGACACCGGACTTTCTGCGACACGAGCTCTCTAAAGCGATCGCGTTAAAATTTCACAGCAGTGCCTGCGCACCCACTACATGTGAGGTCTGTCCATAAGGTACGCCTAATAGTCTTCCTTACGTTGTCTTTTACATAAGGGAAGGTAATAGAAGCTTTGTAAGCACTACGAAAGCTGCGGGACAAAATCCTGTACGTGGTAAGATGTCACGGACCTCTGGAAAGCCTTTGTAAACATAGTGTCCACCAACTGAAAAAGTGTGTTGGTGTCTTCGAGTAATAAATTGACCAGCTGTCAATGCCACAGTACTGCTTCTTTAAACAAAAGATCTTCGTATACTATGACAAATGGGGCTGAAGACACGGCAGAGAACGTCCAAAGTGTGGATGCGAGGCACGCTTTTCAAATACAGTCATTCTGTTTAAGCACCATGATCGCACCGCACGAGAGATCACGGAGGCATTTCACATCAACATTAGGCAATCATCCTGTATCAGCCACCCGTCAGTGACAATTTTCGAAAAAGAAGTGTCACTGCTAAAGCGGATAATGAACACAGGAGATACGGTACGATGAGATGGATTTGAAACTACGACGGTGCGCATGGGCAGAGGGTGACTACTTCGATATATAAATGTTCCTTTTCTGAATAAAACCTTCAGTTGATAGTAGCGCTGGTGGTGTACCCTTCTTTTCTGTGTCCGTGTGTCAGTGTGCGCTAAAAATAAGTTACGAAACGTTGAAAAGACGATCAAAAGCGAAGAAAAATTATATGCAAATCCGTGGATGGGAATAAAAGTGAACATATACCTCCTATTTTCATCTAAAATATGTGCGTTTCCATTTAGCAGTAGTTACAGCGCCTGTAGCCTTCTCAAACATCGAGACTGTCTTGCCGGGAAAGAAGACTGATGAAGAAAATACCAGTTATTTATCTGATTTCCATTTAGTGAGGATAATGTTGCATTCCATAGCCTTTAATGAAAGTTTCAACAAACCAAATGGAAACTTCAACTAGAGGGCTTCGGTTCCTACAGAATAATATAATAATATGTGGGGTTTAACGTCCCAAAACCACGATATGATTATGAGAGACGCCGTAGTGGAGGGCTCCGGAAATTTTGACCACCTGGGGTTTTTTAACGTGCACCTAAATCTAAGTACACGGGCCTCAAACATTTTTGCCTCCATCGAAAATGCAGCCGCCGCGGCCGGGATTTGATTCCGCGACCTTCGGGTCAGCAGTCGAGTGCCATAACCACTAGACCACCGTGGCGGGGCGGTTCCTGCAGAATAAAAGTACATTGGAGAATTAGAATAATGTAGCACATTGCTTATGTTTATTCATGCAACATGCATGTGCTCTATGATATTAGAAGACAGAAGTTATGGGCACGCTACCCCTTTAAAGAAAGTGAACAGATAATGTAGAAGAACACAAAGTCTCCAAAAACATTACCTGGGGATCTCACGCACGCACTCAGAGTGTTCGCAACTGGAAAACAGAACGTAGGAAAGACTGTGGGCAAGCAGAACACGAACTTCATGGTGCTTTAGTGACACTCTCACATATCAGAGTTGTCGGTCGCCTTCTGTTTGGAAAGCCAGGGTGCCCGAGGGTTGACCGCCATTGCTGTTGACCCAGCTGCCTCCCGGGGCTCAAATGACAACCTGAGCTCTCGCCTGCCATCTTTCATAATGACAGGGATAGAGGGATTCCTCTTGTTGGAGTAATATTGATTTTCATTTTTTTGCTAAGGGCAGTGCCAAACTTTCTCAAAGTATATGTTAAGGTATCGCCGATGCCCTACCGTATGTCGGGGTATCCCTGTCGCTGGTTCTGTAAAGCACCTGTCTTTCTAAAATTGCCAGACGTATAAGACACTTATTTGACCTAAACCAGAACACGCAGCTTGAATCTGCGACCCTATAAACAAGGTAACCAATCTCAAGCCCTTAAGATTGTCCAGAATAAATAACTCACTTTATCCTTGCCAAATATAACTGCACAGCCAGGATAACACTTAAAAAAATAGCTCACCATTGCCTTCGCTGTCCTTAAGCCGAAAGGTTTTCTTTCGTGTTTTCCATAAAATTTACAATCACACACCTTCAAGCGACCAGCTCATTTTAACACCCACCTATTTTTGGTCTCGTGTTGACCACAAGTATATAATTTTACGCTACGGTTGCAATAGGAAAACATTTTACAAATCCTTCATGCTCGCACAACTAGCCACTGTAACCACCTACCTGCTTCGATTGCATCACCGATAGTACGCTTTTCCGAAAATGCATATCTGATTGTAATGTTTCTTGGAAAACACACGCCTCATTTTATATTTTTTTCATTCAATCTAAGACATATCATATTCATCTGCAATAAAGATTTAAATGTATTCTTGTAGTGCGCTTTCGGCCCATCGAGCTCTGCTGACCTTTACGGACCAAACAGATCTGGCCACCCGTCTACAGGCGTTTCTTTGTGTGTGTGTGCGTGTGTTTACCTATTTTCGTCCAAGTCTTCGTCGATTTTTTTTCTTCACTTTCCTATCTCCTTTCCTTTGTCTCTTCCCTCCTCCCGAAAGAGCAGGCAGGCGTTGTGCCCCTTCTGGTGGCAGTTGCCAGCTTGCTCTCTCCCTCTTTTCTCTGTGTCCTTGTGCTTGTATGTATGCAAATCAAATAAATAAATAAATAAATAAGTAAATAAATAAATAAAATTTCATGTTGCTAGGCGCACTCCTTGTTTAGGGTCGTGCATTCCTTATTGTCTGAATAACTGTTTGTATTACTATTTGCTTGACTATTATTCGTTTCTAAGTACGCTTATGCTTTAAAACTTGCATAATCATGCCGCTTTTATATGAATTTTTACGACTTTTAACCGCATTGCAATCTTAACCCTACTCCCCTCTATAATGCTATGACAATCGAGGGTACTGGTAATAAATAAATAAATAAATAAATAAATAAATAAATAAATAAATAAATAAATAAATAATATTGCAAGAACATCGCTGGAATCGCATATGAGTGTCATAGTACCGTTTCATTATTTGTATGTATTGGTGTTCATTCATGCAGTTTCGCCTGCTATTTACGTTATCATCGCTAGAATTGTGGATACGGAGACCAGGAGTACACGGAGAGAGCATGATTATTGAATAAAAATGGCAGCTTTAGCTCTGGCAGCACTTAAAACCTGATTCATGTTCTTTGAACCATTGTGATCAGAAGCTGCTTAAATATTCACATATTTGTAAACAAATCAATGATGATGATGAAAAACTTTTTTTATTGACTAAAATGTTTCTGGGAAAGTGGGTGGGGTCCTCAGTCCATGGTTCGTCTGGCCTGTGCGGGTCGCTGGGCTTGGTCGAGCAGACTCTTACGAACCTATATATGTCTCCTCTTTGTTATATGGATAGAGAAATTTTGCCGGAGAGTGCGCACTGAACACGAACTTTAAACTCATATTTTCACTTTAAAATGTTTGCAGAAATTAATTACAGCTGACCTAGTAGTGTATATACCCCTCCCCCACCCCCACCCCCCACTCCTGGTTGTAATGCCTGCGAAATGTCGATGGAGCTACTTAATAAATGAAATTTGCCTCACAAGAATGCTGCAAAAGCAATGAGTTGCTTCCAATTTTCGGCGTATATACCAAAAGGCCTACCTGACTCGTGGCTTCGACAAACATGACAAAAACTGCCATCGCCATATTTTCTTAAATGCCGGGCACGTGAGCACGTGCTTATCTTTGTAGTTCTTCGCGCGTAAATTCTTATAATACGGAACCCGCACTACACACGTCATGTTTTAACGTGATTTCTTTACGACCCAGGCCTTCTGCGTGGCAGGCGGGTGTTCGACCACAGGTCAGCGCCAGTGCTTGGAAATGCAACGTTAAAATGCCCTGCGCATGCCAGGATCAGTTCTACGCATCGCGTTAAAAGCGTAACTTTGTGCAAAATGTGCTCACGGAATTCAAGGCGAAGAAAGAAGAAATGCAGGAAAGAGCGATGTGTAACTGTGCAAAATGTAATCACGGAATGCAAGGCAAAGAAAGAAGATGTGCAGGAAAGAGCATTTCTTTCATGTACCTCTCGTTTCTTCGCTTTTCGCTTCGTAACTACGTTTTGCACAGTATTATTCAACTTTCTCATAAATATGTCTTATTAATTTATTATTGTACGGCAGGAGCGTAGAAATGCCCCCGGCGTCACTACACGTGAATTGGGCAACGAGTGGGTGGTATAAAGGTCCACATTTAACTAAGTGTTTAGGCACAATTATTTATCATCAGCAGCCCCAGCGTGAGCAAAGTGTAGAGCTGTGTAGGCGTGCGTGTTGGCCTTGTAGGCACGTAGTGGGTGCTTCGCTAACTCAGAAAATGATGAAATATAGCGTAGTGAGAACTTTGCAAGTGCACCTGCAGTAGGTAGGTATTCTGCGATAGTTTAAGATGGCGAGTGTTCGCACAGGTGTCCTTTTCCTAGCGGCGTGGTTGAGGTGTCCACCGAGAAGCAAAGCGTGGCAGGCAGACGACAAGACGATGCGAACGGGGCCCGATTACGCAATCGCGTTACACTCTTGAATGCGAAGCTCAAGCGTCCTCTACATTTTTTTCCCTCTTTCTTGTGCGAAACGATGTGCGAGAATTGAATTTATGTTGACATTCGTTCGGGGACTGTGCACGTCCAAGTAAGGGTAATATGCACAGTGTCATATCAGAACGCCCTGCTCCAACGACTTTGTTGCAGACTTGGCGTTGAATGTACTGAAACAAACAGAAAATGGGCAAATGGTTGTTTGCCTTTATCAATATATGATCAAAATAGGCGATCCAGCATACAAGAATGAAAACGTGTTTGTTAACAACCACAGTGAAATTGTCAATTTCTATCTCTGTGTCCCGATTGAAAGATTTATTGAATGCCGTTTATTCGGTGTTTTTTTTTGTTTTTTATCCTTGCAAATGAATTAAGATAGAGATGTAGGGGTCGGGCCTCCTCATTCCTACTGGAAGTTCTGAGCACTGCTCATTACTCAGGCTTCAGAACTTCATAATTTCAGTGCATGACGGCACTGGTCATGTCACCGTCTTCCGATTTCAGCTCCTGGTTGCTGCAGAAGCATGCCTGTGATCATACAAAAGCATTTTCATTGCATAAATATTACGTGAATCAAACTCCTCGCAGCTTGTGAGCACCGCTGATGAAAAGCGCATGGGAAGTAACGGGAACATTTGATACACTTACTGGTGATGGGTTACCACCGGCACCGCTGACTGCCACACTGACAACCTTTATCCAGATACGTGTAACTATCGATCTGAATACAGGAATAACTACGGTTATGTTGCACATACTTCTTTCCGGAGCCACAAGTACGGAAGTGGATGTAAAATTGTCCTTGTACTACGTATGCCGTAATTGATTTGCGAAGTTCCCAAGCTAGGCCAGACGCGCTTGTGCTAAGACGTACCCATGGGGCTCCAGTTGTGCTATGTAAGATGGCATTGTTCTATTTTGTGCGGCGAGGCTAGCCTATTGCAAAATCCAGCGCCAATAGGTACCAGCGTCCAGTGCTTTGCCTGATTATGGGGCCAGTATCGCGCTGGGTACTGGGACGCTGCAGCGGCGCTTTCCTGGGAGGCGCTGGGTGGTAGAGTGGTGCGTACCGACCGTGGTGCGTACCTACCTAGAGTGGTGCTAACAGTAGTGCGTACCCACCGTTCATAAATATTTGAGCAGAGAAAGCGTCATAGAAAGCATTAAAAAAAAGAAAAGTCCTCCGCTACCAAGATTTGAATGTCCCTCATGAACCAACCAGCCCTAATGCGTACCCTATTACAGACCCACCTCCTAACCACCAACCGTGTACTGTACACTGCGCCACGCCGAAACTTGGCGACTTAACCTTAAATGGACTAGTAAACACACTACCACCGTTTCGATTCATATTTGGATGTTGCACATTCAAGAAAGACGTGATCTTCCTTTCTAAGTAAAGCTTTTTTTTTGTTAGACGCAAACAAAGAGCTACCGGCAACGAATGACATGCTCATGATGGGAAGGGCGCTAAGTTCTTAATTCCCATCTGAACTACGAAATATATCAAATTGACCGAGGAGCAGGTACAGTTTGCCGGCAGAGACTTTCGAGTTTAATAGCGGTTTGTCATTCTTTCTAATGGTCGACATTTACAGAAGTTTTATGTTGGCTCGATCGATAAACACGCACCTACTTGATTTATTATAGTTTCAGTTTATTCAGTTTATTCATTCAAAATACAAAATTCTTATATAGTAGTATGCAGACGAGGGTCCCAAAGTCAAGCGACTGCAGTGGGACCCTCGGTTAACAATAACATTAAAATGAATAATTATAACAGCATGTAAAATACGCAACACAAGTGAAAATGAACAGAACTTACAAAAAAAACATGGATGATCCCTCCGTCATAGGAATCGGAGTAACACGGAAGTAAAACGTGCCCTTATAGAAGTAACTGAATGTTTACTGTACATTGATATAAGACGGTTTGCATAATGCATATTGATGTCTGGCAGCTATAGCACCGTTTAACTTGGATGCACCCACTATGATGCTTGGTGGTACATCTCCATGCCGACGACTAACGCCCATGTTCAATGATTAAACAAACCCTTGTGGTAGCTGTAGTAGTTAGCGGTGAAAGCGTAATCAGAGAACGAGTTGTGATAGCCAGAAGCGCGTCGCATATTGGACGCAGAACTTGGTCGCTATCCTGCGGCATATTAAATTGTTATTGAACACCACGGCCGCACTAGAGGGAAACGCAAAGCGTGTCGTGCCGCTCCGGTAGCCCAACCGCTGTTTGTCTCGGGGCGAGCGCGTGGGGAACGTGGTGTTACAGCCGGGTGAGGCAGACGCGCGTCGCAGAGCTATTTTTGGTTTGATTAGCGTGACGCTATGAGCGAGGCCGACGCTCTTACGACGCTTGCGTTAAGGTCGCCACCTCGCGGATTGTTAAGGCAGTGACAAAATTGCACTTTTATTGAAAACGCGCCGAACGGGACCAACGTGCAACGCGTTGCAGGTACTAATCGCGGAAGCCACAGTAATGATGAATTACTTTACTTTGCCGCTCCCAGAGGGCAACACCACCCCGCCGACCGAGAGAGTGGTAGATATAAAAGGCGCGTCTGCAAAGCCCCTAGGGTCTCTGACTGTGGCGCATTGGATCGCGTGCCCGGCATCTGTTGTTGCTGACCGAGCGGTCGTGGGTTCGATGCCCGTTGAAGGAACTTTTTTTCTTTGCCATCTGATCGTGTACATTTTTTCGACGTCATTTCCGTGACGGAAATACGTCACTGAAGTCTCGGTGGGCCCCGGCATAAAACACTTTCGTGTTAAAAGAACAAGAAATAAAAAAAGAATCCTGAAAGCGAGAAAAGAACATAGTAATAAGTATACAAGTAGACATAATCACGCCATAAGACAAAAACTTACAATTTCATGCCCGTTTACATAAGAAATAATTATCGTTGTCAACCTAGTTATGCAAAATGAAGGTGTTAAGTTCATGTTTCAATGCATGAAAAGGTGATGATGATTTTAGTGTATAGGGCAGGTTATTCCACCATTTAATGACCGCGAAGGCGGACGTCATTTTGCCATAGTTGGTGTTACATTCAGGTAAAAGGAAGATGTGAATGTGGGCGAATCTAGTGCTATTGGTGTTAGTGAGTAAACTAGCATCGATTAAATCAAACACAAGCTGTTTGTTAAGTTGTTTAAATAACATTATGATTAATTGAAAATTAAATAAGCCAGGCACAGTAAGAATACAGTTAGCCTGAAGGAGTGGGGTAGCATTAGAGTAAAATGAAGTGTTGGTAATAATGCGAATGGCCTGATTCTGAATGGGCTGTACGGACGAAATATGAGCGTTATATGTATTTCTCCATGATGTAATGCCATAGGTGATGTGACTATGTATGAAGGCAAATTATAAAGACAATAAGGCTTCAAGTGCAAAAAAAAAAAGGAAATTGAGAAGTCGTATGGCGCTAGCGATGACATGCCTGTACTGCAGCTGCGGCAGCGTACCGATTTGCATTTTTATCGATACCCACAACTGTAAGACCGCTCAGCAAAAAACAACCAAAATGCGCTGAAAAATATGGCTATGTGTTAGTTCACTACGGCATACCCATTTACTAGTATGGCTCAGAGGAGTACCGGCGAGGGCAGCCGGCAGCTTTGGGTGACAGCCTGCAGAGCGGGCGTTTGCGGAAAGCTCGTCGCATCGATGCTCTTCGCTCCTTGTGTGTACATAGTAGGCAAAGAAAAAAAATGGTTAATCGATGTCCAAGGTGTACCGTACAGTCATTCTTACACTTCGGAATTGCGCACACTTCAACGCAAAAGCGCCGGTTGCATGCAGGCGGACTCCGCAGATACGCTAGCCCTAACGCTCGCTGGGAGTCGCACTAGGTAGGACAGATCTCGGCACAGGTGAGTTGCGAAGGTTGAAGTTTCATCATTTTAGGTTCGAAACCTTTCTCACTGTTACCTAAAGTGCCGCTGAAGGAAGTGGAAGTGCAAGAATTGCCAGAGATGCGTTTCCGGTGTCGCAATATCGAGCGATGACTGTTTTTTCTGGTCTCCGTTGGGAGGAGTTGCGAAGCCAGAACTCATTTTCTAACTGCATGGCGATGTAACGAATAAGCGTCTCTTCATTACCAGCGAGATGGCGCGAGGTGCGCAACGGGCGCATTTAAAAGTCGTCGGCCAGCTCGCTCGCTTCTTCTAATATTTGCGCAGGGAGAACCTTGCCCTTCCGTTGTCTGCTCGCGCGGTAGTTGCTGCAGGGGGGGGCAGATGTTTCTGCAGCGTAGCAGCGCGTCCATCAGGGTCCGCTTTTCTTGCTATCACATTCATTGCTTCGTCCTTGCGGCGAAACTGTGAATTTTTTGTCGCCGGTACTCTCAAGCATACTTCATCGTCTCAAGCACTGACAAATTAACACTTTCATACGATTTGAAACACCGAGTCTCTGAAAGATGGCCCCCTTCCAATTGTTGAGAATATTGTTGAGTATTGTTGAGAATATTACCTGCGACATCCTCCTGTATACAGGAGGCCAACTTGGGCCTCGAATCCTTCGCGGCCGACGTGTGCCTCCTCTCTTTCTTTCCAGCCTCTCGCTCGTTACTCCTGGTTGAAAGGTAACTCCGAACGATACGGGACTTTCAGTTCCCGGGCTCGGGCGGCGGCTTCGATTAATGACGTCCTGGGCTAAGGATGTCGACCAGCCCGGTGGAGATAAGGACTATCTAGCGTCACCTGCTTCAACAAAGGTTTCTCCTTCTCCGCTTCAGTTCCCTTGTGGTTCTGTGCGCAACATTACATTTTCTTCCATTCCGTAACCACTCTTCTTGCGCAACAATAACACAGCGATTTAGGAGCGATTATGAATGAGTCGATTCTTAAACTTACTTCATGTTTTTATTTTATTACTACACTAAGATTTCTGTGACTGATACCTGAGGACGCTGAGTTACGGAGCACGGTTGTCTTGAAATTGCAGTTTCTGCGAAATCTATCTCAGCGGAAGAACGACGGAAATCACGACAACTCTTTCCTTCTTGGTGATTATATGCTTGTATTAATGTAGTAACGCTGTGCTTATTTTGAAAGTAAATTTTGGTACCAGAAGCTTTATCATGTATGGAAGCGGTTACGTACCTCTCTAGGGAAGGTTGAATTCATTCTATAAGAAATGATGACATCCGCCGCGCAGTCTATGAGAGCTACCAACGTCGGCTTCAGCACCTTCAGCATCAACGACATCATTGCACCACGGCATGGTTATAGTTTTTCGGTAAGGTTCAACGCTGACTGCTATAGTAAACAGATCTGGAGCATCTATGACTTCCGCATGGTTGAAAAAAGACTGTTGTTCCGCTAAAACTCAGATTTAGCATCTGCTCGGCGTATATGCTGCGAACCCAGTAGACTCAAGAAAATTAAGTCACGTAGGAAAGAAGAAAATGCAGAAGCACTCGCGCTGTTCCCGCAATTCGCTGTTTTACGTGGGGGTGAAGTTTGACGGTTTCGTTCGACAACTGTTCGTGACATTGGCGTCGGAGAACTGACTGGAGGCACCGTAACGCCGGTTTTGAGTAAAAAAACACAGCCCATTTACTTGGTCTCTCAACATCAATGAATTTTAAGGCACTGCGCCGAGCCGCAAGTTCTGCCGCCGTAGACGACGTCACATATGATGTCTCAAAGGAGCAGTGACACAACAATTTTGCATGTTATTTTTTTCTGTTGCAATAAGTAGCTAACGACCCTCTAATCACGGCTGTGGAGCTGGTTTGCTCGAGCGCGCGACGGTTCATTCTTTGGAGACGGTTCTATAACGCCCAGTCGCAGTTTCGGTTGCAGAGAGCGCCGATAGAAGCGGGACCCAGAGTGGTTTTCGTGTAAACATAGCTGGCTACGCGAGCACACAAAAACCGCATGCATATGAGCACCGCGTCGACAACTCTTTTCAATGAAGGCTTCCTGGGTGCTGCTATAATCCCCACCGAGACGTTGTAAATGTGCGTGACCCTCCCCCCCCCCAAAAAAAAAATGTCCTGCCGAGGAAAGGAGATGAGCCTTTGTACTCTCGTGCAAGTATTCCCCTCCTTTCCGTTGAAACGATATGTAGGAGAGAGCGTTCGCAAGGACCGTGGCAGCCAACAAAAACTCGTGACGCAGGTGGCGGTTCTGTGTTTACACGAAATTCAAAAGGCGCGTTTCGTGGACAGCCGCACGACGCGCACTTTAAAATTGATTTGAAGCATGTTCTAGGCTATATGATCCTTTCATAATTCGTATATGATGTGTGTGTGTCCACACAAATCTACCCCACAAGTTATCTCGCCTTCAAAATTTTATGTCAGTATACCTTTAGGCCGCAGTGTTACTCCTCATGATTGTATAACCACCACACCACCAGAACTGGAAGACGCTGTCGAGCCATCGGTATAAATGGCCACATGTTTACTGTAGTTTTTGTACAGCAAAAGTAAGCTCAATTGTTTTACTGTATGTGCTGGTAGATGGGTCTTCCTCCGCACTCCTCTGTACTCGTGGGCAGCTCAAACACAATTACAGGCAGTTATAGACAAGACAGCCAGCACAACGCAGAGAAAACATGATTATTGAACAAAAGCAGCGGCTCTAGTCCTAAGTGCCCTTCAAAAAGATGTTCTTTGAACAAATGTGAACAAATTTGACGGAAGCATCTAAAATATTAACATATTTCTAAAAATATACGTATTCTTTTGACCTTAGGTCTCCTCTGGTTATATTCAAGGTGAAATGTTGTGTGAGAGTGTGTATTAAACACGAACTTTAAGTGCATATTTTCATTTATCTAACACGAAAGCTACAAAATTTACCAGGTGCTTCCAATTTTCGCTTTATAATCACAAGGTCTACGTGACTCGTGGTTTCGAAAAACATGGCAAGAATGGCTAACACCGCATTTCCGTAAATGCGGGCACCGAAACACACGCTTATCTTTGCAGTCTATCTTGCGTATATTTTTACAACACGGATTCTCGCACGACATAAGTCATGTATTTGCGTAAGCTTCTGCTACAGTGGTCGCATAGAGCGTCGCAGGGTGAGATATATTCCTGCGACTCGGGTATTAAGCATGTAACACGTTCGATCCAACGTCTAAACGCACAGTGTGGCCCTTTGGATCTGAATGTCTCAGGTAGAACGTGTATCTAGCCTTTGGCCTGTTTCGTGTGGTTCAAAAACTTCTCTTGGGCGCTGAATATCGTCGTGTACTCGTACATTGCACACTTTTTTATTGCGGTACAACAATACTAATAATAATTGTGGGGGTTTACGTGCCAAAACCATGATATGATGCGATAGAATTCATAAAAAAAAAACGCCAGGCCTGCGCTGAAACCGCAGCACAGTCACAGCGAAAGCTGGAAGAGCGGCGTTTCTAGAGCCCGTTAAGCTCTCTTGGGGCTACAATACAAGTACACTAGAAAGGTACCCACTACGTCATAAATCACAATTTTTGTGAAGTTGGGAAGCACCTACTAAGCCATTATTCGTCATTCTGCGGAGAAGCGAGGCACCAGCTACACGTCTGTAAGGTATTATGTGCACTTTGTTGACGCGACGACTAATGACGATGAAGAATTATGGCTCACCCCTTTGTAATGGGTTGGAATGTTTAAACGGCCCACCAGGTATGTAATTTGCATTGGGTGACGCCCGGTCGCTATTTCCCTCTCCCGTCATGCTGTATAACATACGTTGACGTGGGAGAGAGGCGGGGGGGGGGGCGAAGAACTTTACTGAGACCCCGAGGAAATGGATCATGCGCTTATGGGCTTCCTTGGCAACCAATACAAGTGCACCTGCGAGGAACCCACAACGCTATAAATCATCGTAATTTTACTGAGACCCCGAGGAAGTGGATCATGCGCTTATGGGTTTCCTTGGCAACCAATACAAGTGCACTTGCGAGGAACCCACTACGCTATAAATCATTGTAATTTTTGAGAAGTAGGGCAGCAGCCACTGTGTCATTTTTCGTCATTCTACGGAGAGCGTTGGTACCTGCTAAACCCATGTAAGGCATTATGCGCAGTTTGTTGATGCTGTGCCTGATGACGATGAAGAATTATGGCAGAGTTATTTGTAATGGGTTGGAAGCATTCAACAACCTACTCATTGCGCAATTCGCATTGTGTGACGCCTGGTTACAGAATTCGCGTTGTGCGACACTTGGTGCTTATTTTACTCTTCTACCACGCTATATTGCATATGCTAATGTGGTTCCTTCCCGACATGAAGCCTGTATAGGACCTTTTTGCAAAGCAGTTTCAAGCACCGGCATGGCTCAGAGGTTGAATACTGAGCTCCCACGCAGAGGGCCCAGGTTCGAACCTCGTTCCATCCTGGAATTTTTTTTTCGTTTTTTTTTCTTATTTCGAGCGATACTGGTTACGGGCACCGGCGGCGGCGGCGGCGGACAACTACGGCGCCAAAAACAGCCGGTGAAATGATCTCATAACAGCTTTCGCTGCAAAACGCTCGAATGCGCCGTCGGCATTGGCGTCGTGTGATGTCCTGCTAACAATAGAGCGCAGGGCCACTCGCAGGAAACAGGGTGACAGAGGACCTGAAACACTTATCTGAGTAATCGTACGGCTCCGCACTCCTGATGAACGTCTCACCATGGATATCCTGCGGTCGAAATGTTTCGAATCTTTTCAGTATGCGTAAAAGGTAGTTATTGCCCTTCTGTGCGGCCTTCGCTTACCCGCCCCCCCCCCCCCCCCCCCCCGCGCACTTCATGGCGTTGGGTCGTTTCCTACCTATTTTTCAACGGACTGACCTTTGCTTAGATGCAGCAAGCTCATCGGGCCGCTTATCCACTTATGATACCAGCACACCAGAGGTATGGTAGGTTCCGTGTTTTAAAGCTATGAATGTCTGATGTCAGGCAACAACCCGCCTACACAACTGAATTGTTATGATATAGCAGGCATTACTGTACATGATTTAACACTGTCGAAATTCGTACCAACGCAATGCGGTAGTATCGCAAATTTTAGGCTTTCTACATAATATGTTTAATTTATTATAGTGCTTCAGATATACTCGTGAGTACTGAGCGCTGCGCAATGCAACACCGAATTTTCGGCACCTTCTTTTTCCGGAACGTGGCATCGTTTTCGAGTCTTCAGAAATGTAATTTGTTTGATTGGCTGTTCATTGACGACGCGGGTAAGTATTTTCTTCTAAAAATGTTGTTCGTAATGGTGCTCCAAAAACGGCAGGAAGGGGAAGATGGAAGCTTGCGATGAAAAAAATCCGTGAACAGGGAGTGGGTGTTCGAGCCGACGTTTCGACAAGTGGACTTGTCTCCTTCAAGGCTATAATTGCTTGTAACACTTTAATTCATTCTATTACTACAATGAGCTTTGTGCCTTCGGCAGCCGATCGACGCTCCGCTGTTCTGAAAGCCGTACTGAAAATACAAAAACATACAAGTTGTGCCTTGCATTTGCCAGCATATGAAAAAAAAATTAGGCGATCTAGGTACTGGCTTGTTAACTAGTTAATTGACGACTAGGGCCGAATTATTGATTCCATTTCTCGGAGTCTCGAATCAAACATTTTATGAATGCCGTTTACTAGAGTTTTTTTTTTTTTTTTTTTAGGGGCGAAGCTCCTCATAGCGGCACCCGTTCGTCCCTCGTAGCGTAGTATGTAACCAGTCTTACGCTTTGACCTGCAAGGTGGTGCCGGTGGGAGATTTTTCCTGTGCGTTGTTGAACAATAAAAAATTCGCAGCGTTAGCTAAAAGCCGACTTCTTCTGTCTCTCATTCCCATTAGCAGCCATTCTTTACCTCCAAGGTAGTGCCTGGCGAGATTTCTCCTGTGCGTGATTAAACAATAAAAATTTTGTTCAAAACGCCGTTGATTGATGAAATAAACCAACAAAAGACGCCAGATGTTTTGTAAAAGCAAAACGAAAGAAAGCCAGATGTTTCTAAAGCAAAACGAAAAGACGCCAGCTGCTTAACGAAAGACGCCAGATGTTTTCTAAGCAATGGTTTTCTAAACAATGAAAATTCACAGCGTACATGTAAAATTAAAGTGCGCTGCAAGTCGTCATAACTCATCGAACCTTTAGTATAAACGCGCCCGATCTCACGTCGGTGATGATGTACTGGGCAGAATTCACGGAAGATTCACGGTTTACCGATGAACCTCCGCAGCTTCGCCCACTCATCATCATTCACTCCGTGGATATGCTGTGATTTTTTTATTGAATTTAAGGCGCAGTCGTCGGAGTCGGTCATGTAGCAGTTCCTCCCTGGAACGTGTCACTGGATGATTGCTCATCATTCAGGCCTCAGAACTTCATAAATCCAGTGCATGACGGCATTGATCATGTCACCGTCTTCTAATTCCAGCTGCTGGTTGTTACAGAAGCATGCCTGTGAATAGACAGGAGCATTTCGATGAAATCAACAGTACATGAGTCGAATTCCTCGCCGCTTTTCAGCAACACGAATGGGAACGACTTCTCTTGAGGGAACTTTTGCCGTCTATAGACATTGTTTAGCCGCGCGCTTTCATTCCTTGTGATGTGACCGCCGATTGGGCCTACATTCACTAGCTGAAGACATGGCGGCCGCTTTTGCTTGCAGGCCGTGGCCCAACAAATAATGGTTATCATACTAAATGTTATCCGAGACGAATGCCACCGGGGCTGTACGAGGCATATGCCCGTTACCATGTCGTAAGCTTTCTCTTTTACGGCTCATTTCTACAGCTTATGTAGTAGTATGCCGGAAGCGCTACCGTGCGACATTTGTGCAAAGACTGCTCCTTCAGGAACACTCTATGTGTCTTTGCGTTTTCTGGTTGGCAACGCTGTCAAGAGCTTTGAGCCACAGCGCTTCTCGGATGTTGAAGTGTTCTAACGTAAGAGCTGCTGGAAAAATTGCGGGCACCCAAACACCTAGTAAGCCGTATGGAAACTCTCAACTTAACCTGAGTAATGTTGAAATACTAACGCCATGCAACAAATGCACTTCATCGATGCGGACAGCTGTAAGCAGCTTTGAGCACGATTGCGTGTGTACCCTTGTGGCTAGGGATTGTTTTCAATTGCCAAAAAAAAGATTACCATTTTGTGATGGCCTGAACGAAATTTGTGCAGCAGATTGAGAAGCGTAATTGTGAAAGTGAATTGCTTGCATTGTGCGACACTTAACAAAGGTGAACTACAACCTGCTGGACTGACTGCTACACTGAACGCTGCACTGATGGCCTGCATCCAGCTACATTTAACCGTTGAGTTTAATACAGGCGCAACTGCAATTATGCTGTACTTCCTACTTTTCGGAGACAATGCTACGTGAATCAGCTGTAAAATATTTGACGCACGTTGTATGCCGTGACGTACTTGTAAAGTACCTAGGCTGCACCTTGGTAAGGCTCTTGTGACCTCTTGCCTGTGCTGTGTTGCACGGCGCTGTTCAGCTTATGTGCTACATGACTGTCTGATATGCCTTGGAAGCCACCCAAAGGATTGCCTTCTCGCAACAACTAGCACAATACAATACAGCCGGTGAATATTTTCCACGCATTTTATTTCCAATACTAAGTGCATGACTGATTACTCGCTACGCTGTAATATTCAATTGTCCGCATGGCAGTGAGCCTTATTTGCTGTAGAAAAAGGGATTTCGGGTCGCAAACAGTGGCTCGGGCACGAGCTGGACCACGAAATGCAAAACAGATATGCTCCTGAAAACAAGGTTAAAGAGGTGTTACTATATAGTATGGAGATGGGCACAATGACAACTTCCACTGATTTCTATTCATAGTATATGGTAGTGAAAAAAATACGGACACTCGCCATTAAATGAACTAGTGGTCACAACATTGTGTATGAAGACCAATGAACCCTGTTTATCTGGGCTATGAAAATAAAAGTTAAATTGCTTACCATCAATTTTTTGACAATCCATAGTCCTTCGCTTCCACCTCGTGAATCGAAGGCCGGCTGAAAAAAGTAAACGTTTTCGAAAAACTAAAATCGCATCTCATTGGGCTAAATTTAAATATATATATATATATATATATATATATATATAGCTTATAGAGACTGTCAGAAAAAACTAGGGCTGAGTCGTTAAGGAGTAAAGGGGCTTCTTGTGTCGCTTTGACATCGTGGCTCAACAGTTGCATATATTTTGTAAATGATCCAAGTAAAATATTTTCGAGACATATCAACGTCGGTAGTACGAAGTCACAGAGGAATGTACAAGAATAGGAGCACCCATGGCTAGATCGTATGGTAATTCGCTGAAGAGAAGCTTGACCATTTGTTACTGCCTCGGTGACTCGATCTTGCTTTCCTGCGCAGCAAAGCCTTTGAAGGTGACCACACCACAAACCAGGTTGTGGTTGCAAACAATACCATCACATCTTTATCCTAACTACGCCCACTGTGGCGCAGAGGCCTCTCCCATGTTCTTCCAACTAGCCCAGTCCAGTGTTTGCTGGCACAACATTACCCCACTAACTCTTGATCTCATTTGGCCACCTATTGCATTTGGCTTTTCGTTCCTCAAATGACGACGCTTTGAATGAGTGTATATCGAGTACCAGTGTTTGTGCTTGTTGATGCCATCTTTGCGCGGGATTCAGCAAATGCTGTGCCCAGGTGTATGCTAACAACTTCAGCAACCACAAGGGTTGAATCCTGATCTTTGGCGTAAGTCTTCGGGATGGAGGTGTCCCACTAGGCGTCAACGTAGCTGCATCCACGTCAAACAGTGCTTTAGCTACCAAACACCCACAGACATTGTGCAAGACTTCATATATCAATGTACAATAAACAAGCAACTATGCTCCTGTAAAGATACGGTTCACTTTCATACTTTACCGGCTCCTATGACGGAGGAATCAACCATGTTTGCTTTAAATGCGAAGCATTTCTTAGCGAACCTCAGGTACTTTGGCCGTTTCTATCTATCTATCTATCTATCTATCTATCTATCTATCTATCTATCTATCTATCTATCTATCTATCTATCTATCTATCTATCTATCTATCTATCTATCTATCTATCTATCTATCTATCTATCTATCTATCTATCTATCTATCTATCTATCTATCTATCTATCTATCTATCTATCTATCTATCTATCTATCTATCTATCTATCTAGCCGCCTACGTGTGGGCGCTCTCCTGGTCGTCTCCATTACTTGTAATATACCAAACTTGGCATAGCAGGGGATCATTGTATGACGAACACGTTTCACTGGTCGTGATATGAATAACGCAAAATACCTGTTGCCTACGTCATGGAACCCTTTCTCTCAGTCACGTGTGGCACATACCCGTAAACCAGAGTTAATGTTATGCGGGTATGTGCCACTGGTGATACGGAGTCTCAACAAATACAGTAACCGCGAACACAGACACGATCTATGCAGACGACGTGACCGTGTGGACGACGGAGAATACGAGCGTCGGCGAAATGCAAGACAGACTACAGCGGGCCGTCCGGGAGGTGGAGCGGCACCTCGAAGACACGGGTCTCGTCTGCTCTCCAGATAAATCGGAAATCCTGCTGCATAGACCGCGCAAGAAAGGACCTCACCCGCAGGCTGTAGTGGACGCCCGTCGTTTGGGCATCCACGTCACTACGCAGGAGGGGACCCGAATACCGATGGTGTCCAAAATACGAGTGCTCGGCCTGTGGCTGGAAGAGAACGGTGCCAACCGCGAGCTGGTTGCGCGACTGCAGAAGAAAGTGGCCGCCGCCACGCACCTTGTGCGACGGGTAGCGAAAAAGAGGAAAGGGCTGAAGGAACACAACGTGACAAAGCTGATACAAGCGTACGCGCTGAGCCACATAGCGTACGTCGCCGCGTACGCCGACTGGAACAGGAGCGAAACCGACAAGCTGAACGTGGCGATTCGCAAGGCCTTCAAGACAGCCCTGGGTGTGCCCCAGTACACGGAAACCCATAGGCTCCTCGAGCTGGGCGTGCACAACACGCTCGACGAGATCGCCGAGGCGCAGAGAATCGCACAGCTCGAGAGGCTGTCGGGCACCAGAACGGGAAGACGCATTCTGGACCAGCTCGGGATTCGATATCACGAGGCGCGGGGACTGAAGGAAGCATTGCTACCAGAAGTCAGGGACGCCATACTGACAGAAAACATCCCCAGGAACATGCACCCCGTGCACGACTTGCAACGCCGAAAACGCAGAGCGGTAGCGATCCTGAAGCAACACGGAAGACGAGAGGGCGTCCTCTTCGTCGATGCGGCCAGGTATCCACGGCACTCCGGCGACGGCAACGGGGAGCAACCACAACCACCGCCGCTCCAACAGAACGTGCGAGACGAACTGGGGGCGCCACTACCATCACCGTTACTACTGCTACGACAACAACGGCAACAGCGCCAGCGGCAACATCAACGACAAGGCCAGCCAACAGCGGCGGTACCTGCTTTCTCCATGGCGGTCGTGGATACGAAGGAAAAGGTCCGGGTCACGGCATCTGCGAGGCTGCGGTCGGCCGAAGCTGCGGAAGAGATGGCCATAGCCCTCGCGGTACTCCATGGAGGTGCGGAAGACACGTTGATTATCAGCGACTCAAAATCAGCGATTCGCAACTACACCAAAGGCTGGGTGTCCGAGGAGGTGGCTCGCATGCTAAACGCCAGGGCTGGGGACTTCAGGTCAGGCAAGATTACGGACAAAGCCCTCAAGTGGTTCCCCGCGCACATGGGGACATTGCAGCTATCTATACCAGCAGCCGTAAAAGCAACAGCAGCAATGCCAACGGCCAAAGACCCACCTGCACCCTGCCCAACCACAATGAGCGCGCCCACCTCGTCGCGAGGCAACTTACCCGCCGCGACGCGGTTACCAGGGAGCAGGCACCGCCATTGTTGTGAGGGACTCCGATGGAGGAACGGCGGTGGAGGCCACCGGCTCCGGCGCCGCCGCTATTGACACCACCACCACCTCCGTTGTTGCGGCAACCGAAGTCGTGCCGCAAGGAGCAAGGGACCAGATGTACGCCGACTGCTATGCCGAAGAGTTCCCGGCCACGTACCACGAGGTGCTTGGGCACTATAGGAAAGACCGCAAGATATATCCGGAACCCCACGTGCGTCTGGACAGGTCGCAGGCGGTTGACCTGAGGCGGCTGCAGACGGGTACTTTCACCAACCCCTACCACCTGCACCTCCTGTGGCCCGCGCTGCACCCATCGCCTGGCTGCCCGTGGTGCGAGCACGGACGGGCCGATATGGCCCATGTACTTTGGGAATGCGGAAGAAATGAAGATACACTACGAGGAAGGATGAGGACACCTGAAGGACCCTCTGAAGCGGGGCGCCTTGCTGAGCGATGGCGAACCGCCCTTCTCAGCGAGGCCCCCGAAGACCAGGAGTGGGCCGTCCAGCGGGCCAGGGCCGTCGCTGAGGACCTCGAAAGATGTTCCTCGAATGGCGGATCCCTGGCAGCCTAGCCCCGGGCACAATATCAACCGTTGGGCAAATAAAGTTTATTCAACTCAACTCAACACAGACATTGACACGCAAGGATGGATGGATGGATGAAAGAACTTTATTGAGGTCCAATAGGTCGTGCTAGTTTCCCAGCCTGAAGCGGGCCGCTCCCACGTTGGGACCGAAAGACCTAGCCTTTCGGCCGCTTCGCGGGCCCGTTGGACTGCCCATAATTGTCCCTCTAATGTCGGACTGCGCAGAGCTGCGTCCTACCGCTCTTCAGTGTTTTCCTTGTCGCTGCGTAACGCGGAGCAACGCCAGAGCATATGAGTGAGATCTATTGTTTCGTGGCATGTTTGGCATGTTGTAGGAATAGAGAACTCCGCATAAATCTTGGTAATTAACAGCGGGTTCGGATAGGTTCTTGTTTGTAAGAGCCTTAGCGTAATGGCCTGTGCTCTATTTAGTTTACTGTGCGGAGGGGGGAAGACCCTGCGTCCTAGGTAAAAGTGCTTTGTTAGCTCGTTGTAAGAGAGGAGGTGATCCCTGCATTCTGAAACCTCAACCTATTCTTGCCTTGTGGCTGCACGGTTGGCAAGTCGTCGTGCAGCATTGTGGGCAGATTCGTTGAGGTTCGCGGGAGCACCGTTGATTTCTCCCATGTGAGGAGGAAACCAGATGATCGTGTGTGGTTTGATTACCTTTCCTTTGAGAATTGCCAGAGCCTGTCTGGAAATAACTCCTTTGGCAAATGCTCCGACGGCTTCCTAGAATTGCTGTGGATCCTCGAACTATTTGGGTCTAAAAGCGCCAGTGCGATAGCTACTTGCTCAGCAATTTCTGATTCTGTGGTGTAGGTGGAAGCCGAGTTGACGAGTTCACCTTCGCCGTTCACAAGTACTACTGTGAAGGCTCGTTTATAGGACATGAAAGCCGCGTCGACAAACGAGCATTCTTCAGCCTGATTTTTAGCTTTTTCTAGCAGGGTGTTGGCTCTGGCTTGCCTTCTGCTTACATTATGAATGGGGTGAACATTCCTTGGAACAGGCAGAACTGTTATATTCTCCCTCAAATCGTTGAGAATTTCTTTATGGTTGTTATCTATTGCTGTTATTGGTATACCAATCCGTGCGAGGATGTGCCGTCCTGATCGCGTGGCGGAGAGTCTAATGAACTGGGCTCTTTCTTGTGCCTCTGCTATTTCTTCCACTGTATTGTGCATCCCGAGCTGCATGAGCCTGTCAGTTTCGGTGTAGACAGGTAGCCCAAGAGCTACCTTGATTACCTTCCTTAACAATAAATTTAGTTTGTCTCTTTCGGATCTCTGCCACTCGTGCATGGCTGCTACGTAGGCGAAGTGACATAGCACAAAGGCGTGAACTAGTCTTACGACGTTGTCTTCTCCAAGCCCTTGTCGGCGGTTAGTCACTCTTTTAATTAGCCTGATTGCGTTGTCTACTTTCTTAGCGATACGTTGTATTGTTTGATTATTGGAGCCGTTGGATTCTATCACCAAGCCCAGGACCCGGATAGAATTAACCCTTGGGATGACGCTTCCGCTCTTGGTATAGAGCGTGATCTCGTTCTCCTCTGGAGGAATCCAGCCTCTAGGTTTGCGGCCTCTTCTCTTAGGTCTGTATAACAGGAGTTCCGATTTCTTGGGTGAGCATCGCAGTCCCGTTGGAATGAGGTACTCTTCAGTGACGTTAACGGCTTCTTGTAATTTTTCTTCTATTTCTCCGTCGCTGCCTCCAGTACACCATATCGTGACGTCGTCCGCGTAAATTGTGTACTCTATGCCTTCGATATCTTCGAGTCTTTTGGTGAGACCTATCATACAAATATTGAAAAGGGTAGGCGAGATGACCGCTCCTTGGGGTGTACCTCGGTTGCCTAGCTTCACTGTATCTGATGTTAGATCCCCAGCCTTGAGCGCTGTCGTCCTTCCACTGAGAAAAGCCTGAACATATTGATAAAAGTGACTACCCAAACTGAGGTTTGAAATGGTATTGAGTATAAAGGTATGATGGATATTATCGAAGGCTTTCTCCATGTCGAGTCCCAGTATTGCTCTCGTGTCCCTTGTCCTGTGGCTGATTATTTGGTTCTTGAGTAGGAGCATGGCATCTTGCGTAGATAGACCATGTCGGAAGCCTATCATCGTGTGAGGGTAAACCTCGTGCTCTTCCAGGTACCGAGATAATCGATTTATTATAACATGTTCAGCAACCTTTCCCACGCACGATGTGAGGGAAATCGGTCGTAGATTGTCAAGGCCTGGGGGGCTTTCCCGGTTTTGGGATTAAAATGGTGTTAGCGGCCTTCCATTCGCGATGAACTTCACCGTTCTTCCACATCTCATTAATTAGTTGTGTTAAGTACTCTATGTAGTCGTCATCCAAGGCGGCAGATCTTCCGTTGAGGTCGTATAAAGCCACCCTCACATCTGCTATTGTGAATTCAGCATCTAAAATGGGGTTGCTTGGACCCGCATAGCCTAATCGAGAAAGGGGTGGCTGCTGTGTGTCCTTGACGGATAGGTACCTATTCACTAGCTCCTCAATAACTTCCGACTTAGTTGAATCATTTTGTGCCACGTGCAGAATTTTGCTCAACGTGTTGCGCTGATTCGATTTCGTGTTGGTTTTGTCTAGCAGATGCTTGAGCAGATTCCAGGTTCCTCCTTTCCTCATTCGGCCATCTGTGGAGTTGCAAACCTCATCCCACTGTTGCTTGGATAGAGTTTTGCAGTGCTTTTCTATCGCTTTATAGATTTCGGCAATTTTCTTTCGCAGCCTACGGTTGAGTCTGTGGCCCTTCCACCGGTTAAGTAGGGACTGTTTAGCTTCTATGAGGTGCGCTAGTCGGCTGTCCATCTGCTCGATAGGGAGATCCGTGAGCACCTCTTTAGTTGCGGCGTCAACATCCTCCCTTAGCTGTGCTGTCCATTGTTCCAGGTTCACTTCTCCAATCACCCTTTCCTTTCTAACTTTGCGGAATTCGTCCCAGTCTATGACGTGAAATTTGCGTAATCTCTTTTGCCGAATTCGTAAGTCGATCCTTAATATATTATGGTCACTACCAAAGTCTTGGTTCAAGTTAGTCCAGGTGGGTTCCGTAGCGTTGTGTACAAAAGTGAGGTCCGGAGTTGTGTCTCGACATGTCGATGTGCCGCATCTAGTCTGGAATGCTGGGTCTGTGATAAGCGTTAACTCTAGGTCTGTCGCTTCGCGCCATAGGAGAATGATAATAATAATAATTGTTGGGGTTCTTTGTCTCGACCTTCTGGTCAGCAGCCGAGCACCTTAACCGCTACACCACCGCGACCGACGCAACGAAAGTGAGGAAGCTGAAGACAGAACACCCCTCGATGACGCTCAACTACCATCCACACGTTCACGTGGTCCGCAATGTGGACCACGTGGATTACGTGAAAACCGAGGTGAATGTTTCCTACAATAAATCTGCTGACAGAACCAGGCATCTCAAGATTACCGGTGACTTCAACGTTGATTTATCAAGACCCAACAACGCTTGGCCCTTATACTGCGTGAAGGACGGCTTGGATGTGGAGAGCGCATCAAAAGACGTCGCTGCCACGTCCACCACAGGAGGCATCATAGATCATTTCATCGTAAGAGGCATCCATGATTGCCACCAGCTGCGCTACCTCGCTCTTCAGTATACACTTAGATTCCTCATAGTAGGGACCACGAACGGATCCGATTAACAGGTCTGATCCAGCTGCTGGTGCTCACTGATCACGGTGATGATGACCTTGTTCAAGAACTGTCAAGAACCTCTTCTTCGCATACACACGGGTTCGTGAAACGTGCGTGCGCTCTCCGTCATAATGGACAAGTATAAGCATAACAACTGTAACTGCGACTGTAACGTACGTGCAGTGCGCCTGCGCCTTCCGCTCCGCTGTCTATATATCTAGGGAAACTTTCCTGAATGAAGCTCAGTTGCGAGTAACGCCTGTCCTGTGCATCTGTGTTTCTTCTTTGTCCTGCACGGATTCGCGCTATGCAGTATTGAAGAATATAAGCACTACATATCAGCTTACCGCATCTGGTGTCGGTAACACCCATGTTGCTGTTGGCATCGTTACGCAGCTGTAAACAATTGGCCATATAATACATTTGCGATTCTTCAACATATGAGTGTGCGTATATCACTTCCTATTTCTCTAGCGTCATTCCGTAACGTTTCGCTCAACGTGAAAAATTACGCAACAGTTACCATCCCGCGCATGCTTCGCATAACATCGATTCCCACGGTACGTGGGATCTGCCGACTTCTTGTTTTGTTTTTGTTTTTTGTGAATCCGAGCCCAGTTTTTCTTCGGCTATTTTTGTCCTGACGCGATTCATGACTATCCAGGCGCATATGTTATTCGGCGCGATTGGAGATCTTACGATACTATAAACGGCTTTCCACAGGGTAGAAAGCTTAGCTGGCATATGATGCGTTCCGGTTGGTGTTAGAGTATGGTGCACAGTCAACCTAATGGTGGCATACCAGAGCAGTGCTGGGGATATATCGGAAAAAGTTTTGAACTTCCAAACGCCGATTGCACAATATTACTAGTACAACTGGTTTCAAGAATAATTTTGCTTTGGAACTTGGTAAATGCAGATTTCCTGCAGCCATTGGCTCCCGAGTAGAAATTACCGTTCCTATACCTGGCGACAACTTTCTGTGGCAGCACAGCTAAAGCTACGTGGGCGGAGCTTCTGCACATGTGTTACTACGCCAAGTAGTCCATTCGCGGGCGATTTCGGTTTTGGTTTCGCGAGCGCATAAAACATGTGCGTTTCCACACGCGTATTCATGGCTCATGATGTTATTTGGGAATTTATGCAGATAGTTTACTCACAGATGTAGTTGAAATCTACCACATGACTTGATATACTTAAGCATGCAGCACAAATACCTGGAATCGTTGCTAAGCTCTTCTGCAAATCAAATTATATAACGCTAATGTGCTAGCGGTTCAAGTCCACGTGCAAAGCGAGCAACCATTTAGTATTGTTTACATTTCTTTTTGGGAAAGCGATAGAATCTTTTGCATTGCGAAAGAACGCAGGAATCAGCTTTATTAAAGCGGTCGGTTTTACTTTTCAAGAAAAAGAAAGCCACGGCCCAGCAGTAACTGCGCAATCGGAAATCTTACGCAAAGGTAACAAGCCATTTTCTGAATTTCGGTGCACACAGGGTCGACATCGTTGTTTTCCTACATTGGAGACGCTGTAACTTTCTGGAGACGCTCACGTCATTTTTTGTTCAGGGGACGCGAAGGCATCGAAAGGCAGCAGATATCTTGGCCACGACCAGTCAGGAGCGGGCGTCTCACGTGTGTGACTATACAAACGGGTGAAACGCGTTCCTTACTCCCGTGGTCAAGAATGCTTTTTTTTTGCAAATTGAAAATCACGCTGTCAGTCGGATAATAGATATGAACGCGTC